>NC_089798.1:14438105-14453105 GCF_040412425.1 Macrobrachium rosenbergii
GGAGGATGTCGCCGCCATGGATCTCAACCTGGAACCAATGAACACAGAGCAGGACCAGGTGGTAAGTGGTGAGGTAAGTGAGGTTGTTGGGGCGGGCCCCTTTGTTTGACTCCCCTGCTTCATCCATCTCTTCATTTGCAGGTTTTGTGAAGTCTTCCTCCTTGGGTGATAGAGCTCCATCTGCTATCCCCAAGTTGAAGTTGAAGACTTCATGGAAGGCGGGCTACAAGTCCTCGACTTCCAAGAAGGCATCGCCCTTCCCCGTCGAAGGCTAAGGTTTCAGGACCTGTAGCCTCCGGGAGCAAGTCTGGTTCCTCCAGCAAAGGCGCGAGTAAGAGGGCTGCAAAACCAAGCCCTCCTCGCCAACCTGCTTTTCGATGCAGAGGCCTTTGCAAATCAGCTTTATAAAGCGTTTTACAGAGGACCTGGATTCGAGATTTAACAAAATCTCCGAGAAGTTGGCCAGTCATGATAACATACTGGCGGGAATGGCTCACCCACCCCAGCCGAACCACAGTATGTTATCCCCGACACTGCGGACCTCCCGCCCTGTTCGATGTCGGTAACCCTTGGCGTTTGCACTCCGGGCCATCCAACATGATGGCAAACTGACACTTGATGGTCTTGGCACGAGGCGGTTGGAGGAATTGGAGTTCTTCCCCCGATCTCCTGCCCCCTTACCCAGGCTTCGTGAGGCTTACGGAGGAAGCTTGGATTCGGTCAGACAAGGTTCCTAGGGAGACTGTCATCGTCCCTAGGGACCAAGCTCAGTCGGCTCTTCTGCGCACTCTGGCGGAGTGGCAGGCAGACAATACGAAGTTGACTCCTTTCAAGGGCAACTTTACTATGTTTGCCCTGGGAGACAACCTTCCCACCCCTTGCTTGGACAAAGTCGCTCTGGCTCACGGCCCGAGCGTGTTTGATGGTAATCCGTTACCACAGCTAAGGGAGACAGACCCTACTTCCTGGTATTCCCAGGAAGTAATGAGTTCTGGATGGAAGCCCGTCCACTTTCACGGTCGGGAAGCTGGACCCCTTCTGCGCTTCCACGCAATTTAGTGAGCAGCTCCCAAGCTGCCGGAAGCTCTTTTGAAAGCGGAGTTTGATGCCGGGTTAAGTTAGCCCGGTCCCTGAACTCCGTATGCCTTACTGAAGCTACTGCCGTCTCCTGCTCGGACGAACCTTTCTTTCAGGTTTTGGCTAAATCCTTGCTGGCAGGCTTCCAGTCTGACTTATTTGAATTTATCATGGCCAGACTGGAATGTAGGAAGTTCATCTTTGCCGATGCGACTATCCGCCACGAGCCTAACAAGCTCGTTAAAAGCTCGATCTGGGGACCTAACCTCTTCCCTGAAGAGGAGGTCACAAAATGTTATGGCCGAGGCTACACGGGCCAACCAGAGTCTTCGTTCTCGCTGGGGCATTTCGGCCTATAAGCGTAAGACCCCAGAATCGGCCGCCCCCAATCGAGAGGAGGTAAACGCTTCAGGAGGCATAAGAGGCCCCACCATCAGGCGGTAGTCCAAGCCGTCCCCGGTCTCGGCAGTGGCACAGCCTTCTACTTCAAGGCTCACCCCAACAGTATGTGCTGGTCCAACCAGCTGCACCCTCCCTATGTGGCCTCACCAGCGTACAACCCCACATATGAAGGCCGTGGTTACTTTCACGGCCTTAATAGGGTTGCAAGGGGAGGAAGAGGCAAAGCCCCCATAGAGGAAAGCCCAACACCACCCCAAGGGAAGACCTGGACGTGGTAGGGAATAAACCCGCTCCCTCCCACTGAGAGAACACAGGTAGGCGGTCGCCTGTTTTGGTTCAGGGACCAATGGACCTTCAGCCCTTGGGCACACAGCATTGTGTCCAAAGGACTAGGATGGAGCTGGATCAAAACCCTCCTCCTCTAACCAGGTTTTACCAGCCACCCACATCAATCCTAAAGGATTACGTGACAGAATTGCTCAACAAACGAGCAATAAAGAAAGTAAGGCACCTAAAGTTTCAAGGCAGGTTATTCACTGTTCCCAAAAAGACTCCGATCAGCAAAGAGTGATCCTGGATCTGTCGCGTCTAAATCTCTACATAAAATGCGACAAATTTCGCATGCTTACGGTAGCTCAAACTGGACTCTACTTCCGCGTGGAGCCGTCACCACCTCTATCGATCTTTCAGACGCTTATTATCACGTCCGGTTGCGAACTTCTCTCAGTTCCTCGGTTTCAGACTCGGGAATCAAGCCTACTCCTTCAGGGTCATGCCCTTCGGTCTGAACATTGCGCCCAGGATATTCACAAAGCTGGCGGACACGGTAGTACAACAACTCCGGTCTCAAGGGATATCCCTAGCAGCATATTTGGACGATTGGATAATTTGGGCACCAACAGTTCCGGAGTGTCAGAAAGCTACGTCCATAGTCATCAATTTCCTGGAGTCGCTGGTTTTCAACTGAACAGAGAGAAGTCCCGCCTGACTCCGGAGTCCCGGTTTCAGTGGTTGGGTCTCCAGTGGGATCTGTCATCTCACACGCTGTCCCTCCGCCTTCCAAGAGGAAAGAGATAGCATCTCTCACCAGGAGATTCCTCAAAATCCATCAGCATCCCGCGGTCCCAAGAAAGGGTCCTTGGATCTCTTCAGTTTGCCTCAGTGACAGACCTGCTATTAAAAGCGAAATTAAAAGACATAAACAGAGTGTGGCGGAGTCGAGCCAATGTCAAGCTCAGAGACAAGGTCTCTCTATTCCTCAAATCTTAAAGACAAGATTGCGTCCTTGGACCTCGGTCAAGGGCCTGTCCAAAACAGTTCCGCTTCAATTTCCCCCTCCGGCACTAGTTGTTCACACAGACGCTTCCCTAAGCGGCTGGGGGATATTCACCAAAACAAAAGTACAAGGAACGTGGTCCACAATGTTTCAGCAGTTCCATATAAATACCCTGGAAGCTATGGCGGTCTTTCTAACTCTGAAGAAAATCCGCCCCCAACCGGATTCATATCAGGTTGGTATTGACAGCGCAGTGGTAGTTCATTGCATCAACAGGGGCGGCTCCAAATCAGGCCGAGTAAACCAAGTAATGGTTGCTATCTTCTCCCTGGCGAACAAGCACGGCTGGCACCTGTCAGCCACCCACCTAGCGGGGTGTGCGGAGCGTGGTGGCGGATTCCCTGTCCAGGACTACTCCGTTGGAGACGGAGTGGTCCCTGGACGTGGAATCTTTCAAATGGATTTGCCGCCGGGTTCCGGGCCTCCAAGTGGATCTGTTCGCAACGGAGAGCAACTTCAAGCTCCCCTGTTATGTGGCCCCAACCTGGACCCTCAGGCGTTCTGCCACAGACGCAATGACAGTAGATTGGAACAGTTGGGAGAAGATTTATCTTTTCCCCCCAATAAATTTACTGCTGAAAGTTTTACACAAACTCAGGACATTCAAAGGTCAATTAGCCCTAGTAGCCCCTATTGGCCAAAGAGCAATTGGTTCCCTCTTCTTCAGGAACTGGGATTACGAGTCTTGGATTCCCAAGCCCATTCTGACTCAGACAGTACAAACCAAGACTGTGTCAGCTTCTCAAGAATTCAGAATGCCCTAGTTTTATGGACTTTATAAAATTCTGCAGCCCAAAAAGGAGCGAACATTGACCCTGTCAACACTCTGTTTTTAGAATCAGATAAAAGAGATTCTACTATTAGACAGTATGACTCAGCAGTCAAAAAAATTAGCCTCCTTCCTAAAAGCATCTGAAGCCAAAATCATGACAGCTAATTTAGGAGTTTCCTTCTTTAGATCATTGTTTGAGAAAGGCCTTGCTCCGGCCACTATTACCACAATCAAATCAGCATTAAAGAAAGTATTTCTTTACGGCTTTAAAATCGACCTTACAGATTCCTACTTTTCATCTATCCCCAGAGCATGCGCTCGTCTGAGACCAGTATCACGCCCACAGTCTGTTACGTGGTTTCTCAATGACGTCCTCAAGTTAGCATCAGAGATGGATAACTTTCATTGCTCTTATCAGGATCTGTTAAGGAAGACCTTATTTTTGATTAGCTTGGCTTCAGGTGCTAGAATCTCAGAGCTGTCGGCTCTCACTAGAGGTGATAATTATGTGAACTTCCTCCCGTCTGGAGAGGTCCTCCTTTCCCCTGACCCTAGATTTTTAGCTAAGAACGAAGACCCACAGGACAGGTGGTCTCCTTGGAAGGTGGTGCCCTTCCTCAAGACCAGTCTTTATGTCCAGTTTATACACTTAAATCTTACCTTTTAAGAACTCCACAGAGTAAGTCGGGTCCTCTTTTTATCAGGGAGAAAGGTGGTACTCTTTCACTAAATGCTATAAGACAACAAATTCTTTATTTCATTAAACAGGCCAACCCAGATTCAGTTCCCAAGGTTCATGATATTCGAGCAGTTGCTACTTCCATTAATTACTTTCATAATATGGACTTTTCAGAACTATCTAAATACACGGGTTGGAAATCACCTCTAGTGTTTAAACGCCACTATTTAAAATCGCTCAAAGCCCTGAAATTTTCTACCATAGCTGTGGGAAGTGTCATCTCCCCACCTTAATTAATCATATCCTTGTCCTTTCCTTTTCCCCCCCGCCTGCCTCATTTACTTTTCTGCTTATTCTCCTGGTTGATTATACCTCACTGCCTGGCTCCTCATATTGATGTTTCTTGTACCTGTTGATGGAAAAAGTGTAATCTGATATGCCATGATTGTTTTTTTCTTGTGGGGTACTGGACAGTTTTTATTTGGCTCCACGTACCCCAGATATATGTATATGTTAATGCTCATTGATTTTGTCTCTTACGTGTTTAGCCTAAGTTTATGTGTATAGTATTAAGGTTATATTTGCAGTTATTTTGTGCGCTTTTCATGTTTCACTTTGCTTTAAGTAATTTTAAGATTTTTGGGGCTTCTTCTCCATCAGTGTCCAGGACCTCCCCATGTTTCATAGTATTAAGTTTTTTGATGTGCCTTAGATTTAATATGCCTTAGTCTTAGTATTCTTGCTACACGAAAGAGATTGCTTAATTAAAATTATTTTGGTAAAACTTTTGCCTTTTTCTTCAGATTACCCCCCATTTCTTTTTCCTGGTAGTTGCAGCCTTGGCATGATTCTCTATCACGATTTCACCGGCTGACACGGGACTGGACTCAGAAAAGGGATTTTGACAAAGGAAAAATCTATTTCTGAGGAAGGTCCCGTGTCACCCGGTGACCCTCCCTGAATCACCTAGTACTCTCCCCCCCCCTCTTGCACATGCCAAGTCTGGGGTTAGTGCTAGCATGGAATGAGGTAGGTGGCGCTGGTGTCGCCGTCCTGGCGGGTGTTTGGTGTGGGGGCTGTAACGGCTCACCGCTCTGTTCCGGGGGTTTTGATAAGGAGAGATCTTTCGAGTAGGTTTCCGTGGTAGTGGTATTTCACTCACCCTTCTTATACCGACGTCTTCCTAGAAGACGCCGACTGGGGGTAGTAACCCCAGCTTTCCTGAAAGCTCTTTTTCTCTGGTATATCTAGCAAGGTTATACCTAGAAATTCGTGCTGTAATGGAATTTCACCGGGTGACACGGGACCTTCCTCAGAAATAGATTTTTCCTTTGTCAAAATCCCTTTTTATATATATAAAAATATATGCATTATATATAAAATAAATATATAACATTAATATAAATATTATAAATATATTGATATATATAAATAAAATATATATATATATATTAATCAACTTGGATAGTTTAATTATTAATAATATTATATTAGACCAGTACAATATAAATATTTGTATTGAACCTGCATTAGAAAACCCTTATGTTTATAAATTTAATATTAAATTATATAAATTGTATAAAAAGCTTAACAAAAAACAGAAGATTTTTAAAAACAACATGTGTAAAACTTAATGAAGCACATTTCTAAAAAATATGATGAAAAAAATTTGGTTGAAATTTTTTGCAGTAATCAAACAAAAAATTCTGTAAAACTAAAAATTAATCCAAAATAATTTTATATAAAAATTAATTTTGTCAAAATAAATATAATATTATATTTAATAAAAATTTCTAAAATGTAATTGAAAATTCTAATAATACTCTTTTAAATTTCCAACAAATGCTGTTTAAAGCATGTACAAAAAACCAATTATGGAACAAAACAAAAGTCCCAATCTGGAATTTTTCTCATATCAAAAGTCTCATTGGAAAACAATTTTCAATTTGAAAAAAAGTTTAAAAAATCTAAATAAAAATTACTGATCATTCATTTTGTGATAATATAATTCCCTTATTATTATAAATTCTTTTAATATATTTTCTATACAAAATATATGAAGAAAAATTTAATAAAAGAACAAAGGATGAATTTCAAAATAGGAATTTTTTACTAAAAATTTGAATATTTGATCCCAGTTGTTGTATAAAAAAATTATATATTTATTCTGTTATAACACCAAATTGATAAACAAAAAAAACAATTTTCAAATTAATGAAGGGTTCAAAAATGAAATTTAGTTTAGATAGATTTAATAATTCAATGAAATATTGTCATGAAAAGATAAAAAAATGACAATTTAATTATGGCAATAGTTCAAATGCCTGGTGTTATTAAATTTGAAGACTTTTCCAGAAATAAATGATTGCTTGACACCAACATATTGCCTAAGGTTTTAAAAATAATCTTATTAACATGACCCATGAATGTAAATAAAGCTATTTCTAAATATTGAAACAGGGATAAGGTTATTAATAACTTATTTAGTTAATTTTCCTGGTAATTATAAGACATTTTTTTGCTGTAAAACAATTTATTTTAGACATTTGTCAATAAATTTTTTTAGTAAAGTTAAAATGTGGAGAAAAATTCCTGTGGCATCTATCCCTAAAGACCTTTGAAGAAAACTAGTTACCTTTTCAAAAATATTTTGACATTGACTTCAAACCCCATGATATAATTTCCAAATAGATCATAGTTTTTGTGGAAATGTTTAGAATATAATTACAGTTACAAAAATTCTGAAAAAACACAAACAGGTGACTGGTACCTGATCTAAAACAGAAGTGGCTTTTTTATGTTTCCTCTATTATAGCTGAATATTTTAACATAACATTTAAGAGGTGGATTATTGGAAATTGGGACTCTGGATTCAAAGTTATTTTCTTTGATATATGCCAGGCTAAATGCTTTTGTTAGAAGATCATGAAATTTTTATAAAAAACTGCTATAAGTCCCAAACAAAATTTTCTTTTTTCAACACATCACACCTGTTAACTGGGTCAAATCATAAAAATAAAAATTAAATGGATTAAATAAACCATTGTTGACAATTAACTTTTGGGATTATATTTGTATTTAATTTTAAAATAACACATTGGCAGTGAATAAATGTAAATTTAATAAACTAAATTTGTTAAAACAAAAAGGATAATGTACTTTTAATTAATATGACTGGTATTTATAAAAGGAAGAAAATGAAATCTTGATTATCAAAAATACTGAAATATTATGGTTTTAAAATTGAAAACATTTTTCTGATATATATTGAGGTTTTGAATAAGTTTTAAAAATCATCACCTCAATATAAAGAGGCCAAAAAACAACAGATCTCTCTAAATAAAAGCCAGTTCTATTTTCTAATAAATTTTTTGTATATATAATACCCTTGTAAAAAGTATATTCTGAAATTGGGATAAATATAATGCATTTTCAAATATAACAAATTTTAATTTTAAAAACTAATGATGAGATTGAAAAATTTAATTAAGAATATATTCCAAAAATTATTTGAATATTCTGAACAAATTAGAATGCTGGAATAGACTAAGGGATTTTGACAAAGGAAAAATCTATTTCTGAGAAGGTCCCGTGTCACCCGGTGAAATTCCATTACAGCACGAATTTCTAGGTATAACAATGCTAGATATACCAGAGAAAAAGAGCTTTCAGAAAGCTGGGGTTACTACCCCAGTCGAGCGTCTTCTAGGGAAGACGTCGGTATAATGAAGGGTGAGTGAATACCACTACCACGGAAACCTACTCAAAGATCTCTCCCTATCAAAACCCCAGAACAGAGCGGTGAGCCGTTACAGCCCCACACCAAACACCCGCCAGGACGGCGACACCAGCGCCACCTACCTCATTCCATGCTAGCACTAACCCCAGACTTGGCATGTGCAAGAGGGGGGGGGAGAGTACTAGGTGATTCAGGGAGGGTCACCGGGTGACACGGGACCTTCCTCAGAAATAGATTTTTCCTTTGTCAAAATCCCTTTTCTGAGTCCAGTCCCGTGTCAGCCGGTGAAATAGTGATAGAGAATCATGCCAAGGCTGCAACTACCAGGAAAAAAAATGGGGGTAATCTGAAGAAAAAGGCAAAATTTACAAAAATAATTTTAATTAAAGAATCTCTTCCATGTAGCAAGAATACTAAACCTAAGGCATACTAAATCTAAGGCACATCAAAAAAACTTAATACTATGAAAAACACTGGGAGGTCCCCGGCACGACGGAGAAGAAGCCCCAAAACCTTAAAATTACTTAAAGCAAATGAAACATGAAATTTACACAAAATAAATGCAAATACAACCTTAAAACTATACACACGTAACTTAGGCTAAACACGTAAGAGACAAAATCAATGAAAAATAACATATACATATATATATCTGGGGTACATGGGAGCCAAATAAAAACTGTCCAGTACCCCATAAGAAAAACAAATCATGGCATGTCAGATTACACTTTTTCCATCAACAGAGTACAAGAAACATCAATATGAGGAGCCAGGCAGTGAGGCATAATCAACCAGGAGAATAAGCAGAAAAGTAAATGAGGCAGGCGGGCGGGGGGGAAAGGAAAGGACAAGGATATGATTAATTAAGGTGGGGAGATGACACTTCCCACAGCTATTGTAGAAAATTTCAGGGCTTCGAGCGATTTTAAATAGTGGCGTTTAAACACTAGAGGTGATTTCCAACCCGTGTATTTAGATAACTCTGAAAAGTCCATATTATGAAAGTAATTAATGGAAGTAGCAACTGCTCGAATATCATGAACCTTAGGAACTGAATCTGGGTTGGCCTGTTTAATGAAATACAGAATTTGTTGTCTTATAGCATTTAGTGAAAGAGTACCACCTTTCTCCCTGATAAAAAGAGGACCCGACTTACTCTGTGGAGTTCTTAAAAGGTAAGATTTAAGTGTATAAACTGGACATAAAGACTGGTCTTGAGGAAGGGCACCACCTTCCAAGGAGACCACCTGTCCTGTGGGTCTTCGTTCTTAGCTAAAAATCTAGGGTCAGGGGAAAGGAGGACCTCTCCAGGACGGGAGGAAGTTCACAAAATTATCACCTCTAGTGAGAGCCGACAGCTCTGAGATTCTAGCACCTGAAGCCAAGCTAATCAAAAATAAAGGTCTTCCTTAACAGATCCTGATAAGAGCAATGAAAGTTATCCATCTCTGATGCTAACTTGAGGACGTCATTGAGAAACCACGTAACAGACTGTGGGCGTGATACTGGTCTCAGACGAGCGCATGCTCTGGGGATAGATGAAAAATAGGAATCTGTAAGGTCAATTTTAAAGCCATAAAGAAATACTTTCTTCAATGCTGACTTGATTGTGGTAATAGTGGCCGGAGCAAGGCCTTTCTCAAACAATGACCTAAAGAAGGAAACTCCTAAATTAGTCTGTCATGATTTTGGCTTCAGATGCTTTCAGGAAGGAGGCTAATTTTTTGACTGCTGAGTCATACTGTCTAATAGTAGAATCTCTTTTATCTGATTCTAAAAACAGAGTGTTGACAGGGTCAATGTTTGCTCCTTTTGGGCTGCGAATTTTATAAAGTCCATAAAACTAGGGCATTCTGAATTCTTGAGGAAGCTGACACAGTCTTGGTTTGTACTGTCTGGGTCAGAATGGGCTTGGGAATCCGAAGACTCCGTAATCCCAGTTCCTGAAGAAGAGGGAACCAATTGCTCTTCGGCCAATAGGGGCTACTAGGGCTGGTTGACCTTTGAATGTCCTGAGTTTGTGTAAAACTTTCAGCAGTAAATTTATTGGAGGAAAAGATAAATCTTCTCCCAATTGTTCCAATCTACTGTCATTGCGTCTGTGGCGAACGCCTGAGGGTCCAGGTTGGGGCCACATAACAGGGGAGCTTGAAGTTGCTCTCCGTTGCGAACAGATCCACTTGGAGGCCCGGAACCCGGCGGCAAATCCATTTGAAAGATTCCACGTCCAGGGACCACTCCGTCTCCAACGGAGTAGTCCTGGACAGGGAATCTGCCACCACGTTCCGCACCCCGCTAGGTGGGTGGCTGACAGGTGCCAGCCGTGCTTGTTCGCCAGGGAGAAGATAGCAACCATTACTTGGTTTACTCGACCTGATTTGGAGCCGCCCCTGTTGATGCAATGAACTACCACTGCGCTGTCCAATACCAACCTGATATGAATCCGGTTGGGGGCGGATTTTCTTCAGAGTTAGAAAGACCGCCATAGCTTCCAGGGTGTTTATATGGAACTGCTGAAACATTGTGGACCACGTTCCTTGTACTTTTGTTTTGGTGAATATCCCCCCAGCCGCTTAGGGAAGCGTCTGTGTGAACAACTAGTGCCGGAGGGGGAAATTGAAGCGGAACTGTTTTGGACAGGCCTCTGACTGTGGCCCAAGGCCGCAATCTTGTCTTTAAGATTTGAGGAATGGAGGAGACCTTGTCTCTGAGCTTGACATTGGCTCGACTCCGCCACACTCTGTTTATGTCTTTTAATTTCGCTTTTAAGAGCAGGTCTGTCACTGAGGCAAACTGAAGAGATCCAAGGACCCTTTCTTGGGACCGGCGGGATGCTGATGGATTTTGAGAAATCTCCTGGTGAGAGATGCTATCTCTTTCCTCTTGGGAGGCGGGAGGGACAGCGTGTGAGAGGACAGATCCCACTGGAGACCCAGCCACTGAAACCGGGACTCGGAGTCAGGCGGGACTTCTCTCTGTTCAGTTGAAAACCTAACGACTCCAGGAAATTGATGACTATGGACGTAGCCTTCTGACACTCCAGAACTGTTGGTGCCCAAATTATCCAATCGTCTAAATATGCTGCTAGGGATATCCCTTGGGACCGGAGTTGTTGTACTACCGTGTCCGCCAGCTTTGTGAATATCCTGGGCGCAATGTTCAGACCGAAGGGCATGACCCTGAAGGAGTAGGCTTGATTCCCGAGTCTGAAACCGAGGAACTGAGAGAAGTTCCGCGCAACCGGGACGTGATAATAAGCGTCTGAAAGATCGATAGAGGTGGTGACGGCTCCACGCGGAAGTAGAGTCCGCACCTGAGCTACCGTAAGCATGCGAAATTTGTCGCATTTTATGTAGAGATTTAGACGCGACAGATCCAGGATCACTCTTTGCTGATCGGAGTCTTTTTTGGGAACAGTGAATAACCTGCCTTGAAACTTTAGGTGCCTTACTTTCTTTATTGCTCGTTTGTTGAGCAATTCTGTCACATAATCCTTTAGGATTGATGTGGGTGGCTGGTAAAACCTGGTTAGAGGAGGAGGGGGTCTTGATCCAGCTCCATCCTAGTCCCTTTGGACACAATGCTGTGTGCCCAAGGGCTGAAGGTCCATTGGTCCCTGAACCAAAACAGGCGACCACCTACCTGTGTTCTCTCAGTGGGAGGGAGCGGTTTATTCCCCTACCACGTCCAGGTCTTCCCTCTTGGGGTGGTGTTGGGCTTTTCCTCTGTATGAGGGGCCTTGCCTCTTCCTCCCCTTGCAACCCCTATTAAGGCCGTGAAAAAACCACGGCCCTCATATGTGGGGTTGTATGCTGGTGAGGCCACATAGGAGGGTGCAGCTGGTTGGACCAGCACATACTGTTGGGGGTGAGCCTTTGAGGTGGAAGGCTGTGCCACTGCCGAGACCGGGACGGCTTGGACTACCGCCTGATGGTGGGGCCTCTTATGCCTCCTGAACGCGTTTGCCTCCTCTCGATTGGGGGCCGGCCGATTCTGGGGTCTTGCGCTTATAGGCAGAAATGCCCCAGCGAGAACGCAGACTCTGGTTGGCCCGTGTAGCCTCAGCCATAACATTCGTAACCTCTTCTTCAGGGGAAGAGGTTAGGTCCCCAGATCGAGCTTTTCACGAGCTTGTTAGGCTCGTGGCGGATAGTGGCATCAGCAAAAATGAACTTTTCTGCATTCCAGTCTGGCCATGATAAACTCAAATAAGTCAGACTGGAAGCCTGCCAGCAAGACTTAGCCAAAACCTGGAAGAAAGGCTCGTCCGAGCAGGAGACGGCAGTAGCTTCAGTGAGGCAGACGGAGTTCAAGGACCGGGCTAACTTAACCCGGGCATCAAACTCCGCCTTTAACAAAGATTCCGGCAGCTTGGGAGCTGCTCACTGAACTGCGAGGAAGCGCAGAAGGGGTCCAGCTTCCCGACAGTGAAAGTGGACGGGGCATCCAGCCAGAACTCATTACTTCCTGGGAATACCAGGGAAGTAGGGTCTGTTTCCCTTAGCTGAGGTAATGGATTACCATCAAAAATACGCTCGGGCCATAGCCAGAGCGACTTTGTCCAAACAAGGGGTGGGAAGGTTGTCTCCCAGGGCAAAACATGGTAAAGTTGCCCTTGAAAGGAGTCAACTTTGTGTTGTCTGCCTGCCACTCCGTCAGAGTGCGCAGGAGAGCCGACTGAGCTTGGTCCCTAGGGACGATGACAGTCTCCCTAGGAACCTTGTCTGACCGAATCCAGGCTTCCTCCGTAAGCCTCTTACGAAGCCTGGGTAAGGGGGCAGAGATCGGGGGAAGAACTCCAATTCCTCCAACCGTCTCGTGCCAAGACCATCAAGTGTAAGTTTGCCATCATGTTGGATGGCCCGGAGTGCAAAACGCCAAGGGTTACCGACATCAAAGGCGGGAGGTCCGCAGTGTCGGGGATAACATACTGTGGTTCGGCTGGGGGTGGGTGAGCCATTCCCGCCAGTATGTTGTCATGACTGGCCAACTTTTCGAGATCTTATTTAAATCTTGAATCTAGGTCCTCCGTGAACTTTTAAAAAGCTGATTGGCAAAGGCCTCTGCATCAAAAAGCAGGCTGGCGAGGAGGGCTTGGTTTTGCAGCCCTCTTACTCGCGCCTTTGCTGGAGGAACCAGACTTGCTCCCGGAGGCTACAGGTCCTGAGACCTTAGCCTTGACGGGGGGGAAGGGCGATGCCTTCTTGGAAGACGAGGACTTGTAGCCCTTCGCCTTCCATGAAGTCTTCAACTTCAACTTGGGGATAGCAGATGGAGCTCTATCACCCAAGGAGGAAGACTTCACAAAACCTGCAAAAGAAGAAATGGATGAAGCAGGGGAGTCAAACAAAAGGGGGCCCGCCCAACAACCTCACCTACCTCACCACTTACCACCTGGTCCTGCTCTATATTCATTGGTTCCAGGTCTGAGATCCAAGGCGGCAACATCCTCCGAGACCTCAGCGTAGAGGATATCCACTTGGGGTGGCTGGGTCTCATCCCGGATCTGCTGGATGATAGGGGTGGCAAGATCTTCAGGCACTGCGGCCGCCACCCGTGCGCCGGGTAAAGCAAGTCCCTCAACCTGGCGCCGAGGACGTAGGGCTTCCCGACGGAACGTTCCTGCCAAACCCAGCCACCCAGGCCCGGAGGGATTCCAAGGCAGACTTCTTGGAAGGACTTCGTCCGCCTGTAAGAAAACCAACAATTAGCTAAGAACGAAAAACCATTCCGGGAACCTATAAACAATATACAATATGAGGAGGAGCATAAAGCGGGAGAAAGAAAGACTGTCACTTACCGACTCATCCTGGACAGTTGTGCAGAGAGCGAAGCAAACCTCACAACCATCAGGGTGCCAAACAACCAGGTCATCCAGTCGGACCGCACAACCAGCGTGGGTCCGCAAACTACGTGACCGTAAGGTTGTTGGAGGGAGGCGGTACACCCCGGCTCCTCACAGCGAACAGTCTGTAAGTGTAAAAAAGTACATGAACCTCCCACTCTAAGCAAACTAAAGCTGGCAAGGCCGGAAACTCAACTGCAACCGGAATACTCCGTGGAGAAGAACTCCCTAATCATAAACTGGGCCAATAAGCTCTAAATTACACAGAGTGGAAGGTAAAATTCAGACCCGGAGTACTCCGGGGAATGAAAGGAATGAGAAACCAGGAACTAACCATAAGGGCTGCCAGTAAAATAACGGCGGAGCCCCTGGTATAGGACCGGACTCACGTATATATGGTATAAATTAAGGAGAGTACTCCTGTAGATAAACAGACTTATCTAAAACAAAATAAAAAAATAAATAACATAATAAAGTGATGGTAAGAACTCAAGAGACGGAGGATCCGCTCCTCTATAAAATGAAAACCTTCCCACTTACTTCCCGCCAGAAAAACAAGACGGGTAAAATGCTCAATGTTCATAACATAAGCTGAAGCAATATAAACCCAATCAACGTAACCCGACGGGGGGGAGAAAAGTGTGGATAGTGACTTCGAACACGTTCGAGCAAAACAAACCACCAACCCCAACACAGCGATGCTAGGGACGATATGGGAGGGAGCGAATCCCTCAACCAACAGGAGAAGTCCCTGAACTCGGAGAAAACGCCATCTAGCGTCACCCGCACGAGTAGAGCAAGGCTGGAGGGGAGGAGGAGGGGGGGGGGAGGGGAGAGGAGTAGGCTACCAGGAAGGAACAGGAGACAAGGAGAACATGATCACCCGCTCAACTGCACCATACCTCCAAGACAATGAATCTTGGAAGGTGGCCTATGACTGGGAGCAACACAACCCAATGCCCGACTCCTACCTAGGCGAAGCCTAATATGGACCTAACCTAGTATAGGCTAGGAAAAAGGAAGGAGTGCAGGAAGGGAGGAGGAAGCAAACAGGGAGAGAAATTTTGTGCCGAGAACCAACCGGGATCGAGAATGGGGGGCAAGGGGGCGACTAGCCTAGAGGAAACACATCCAAAGAACTCGATTCCCC
>NC_089798.1:14455605-14584888 GCF_040412425.1 Macrobrachium rosenbergii
ATCAATCTTTAGAAAGCACTGTTAAGGCACTGAGACTTATTCAAAATAATAATTTTTTTACCAAGAATATCACTTCAACTCTTAACAATACAAAACTCAGTAATCACCACGTTACTACCTGTAATTATTGCACTATTACACATCCCCTCAACACTTGCACAAAAATAATATTCCTGATCACCTTCTACAAAAATTAACACACTCCTGGGGTGAGTTTAACAGAGCTTTTACAACCAGTAACCCTTCAGTTATTTCCTTATATGTTATGGGATTAGAGACCTTTCTAGGGACTAGCAGACTAAGTCTTTAGAACAGTACTGCACTTTTAACTCTCCAACAGGCCCTTCCAGAATACTCAAGAATACACATAGGGTATTCACAGAACACCTAATTCAAATTCTTATTCTACAGAATACACGTGTATGAACACACATGACTGAGTTTCAATACTTTTCAATGCCCTTATTTACATGATGGACATTTCCTGTTCAGGGCTAAGCAGAAAAAGATTTTTTTAAACCAAATTCTTGGGAAACTTTCGCAGCTGAGCAAACAATGGGAAGCACTTTTAGACCCAAAGCAACTCCACTTATCTCACTGTTCCTCATTCTCTCTTTCTCAGATTACAAAAGAATAAGCAAAGACACAGCTAATAACCATATGTTAAGCATACAGAACAAATATATAATAGGGAACTCACCAATTGGGTGACAGCTCATCACGATAATACAAGAGGAGTTCTTTTTCTTTAGTGCGAGTTACAAGACACCTGGGTAAATATGGAAGCAAGCTCTTTACCGTCTCTCTCCGCAAACAGGATGTGGTGACCTGATAAGAATCCATCGTTCACAATACAATTTCAAATATTAAACAAAGGGAAAAATATTCCAAAGCATTGTAAGCTTACATGATATATATAACTTATCTGCAAGAAAAAGACATTTTAAAATCACGTCTTCACAATAAATGATGAATCTGTAAGCAAAACATCAAAATTTTCACAGAGACATATAAACACTTATAAAATGGTTATACATATTATAACACCTTATAATATTCCTCCCCCAAAAAGATTAATTATCCCGGGTTCGAATCGGTGGATTCGGAGAGGGATAAATAATCTGCAATTACACTGCTCTCTCCAAAAGTGTTCTCTCTCCTTACACAACAAGATTATACAAACAATCAGGGAAAATATTATGGCTGAAAAACTTGTACAAAATAAACAATAAGCTCCAAACACATTCACAAATCTTTGTAACTCCTTCACCAATTTAGAAACAAACTGGGCTTGCCAAATATTATTATCAAGTAATTGATCAATAAGAGGTAAGGGATAATTATCAGCTACACTGATGGAATTCAATTTCCTGTAATCAGTACACATCCTAAACGAGCCATCTGGTTTCTTTACTAATACACAAGGAGAACTGTAATAACTTGAACTGGGCTCTGCCAATCCGTGCTGCAACAAATATTCAACTTCCTTTTTCAAAACATCTCGATGAAAGGGTGATACACGATAAGCTCTTTGCTTGAATGGTTTAGCATCTTCTCTGACCTTAATCTCATGCCTTGTCAAGTCGGTACACTTAGGTATGTCTGTAAAAATTTCAGGGAAATTTTGGATCATGTCAGTTAATTCTTTGCTTTGTTCAACACTTAGATGTTTTAGTTTGCTTTCTAAATTTTCTAATATCGAGGAATTATTCATGTTATTTTCAGCTCCTAACTCGTAACCATCACCTTCCTCTGTATATGAAGTTGTTTGGGTTATAGACATAACCTCAGTTGTAGTTTCTGAAAAGTAGGGTTTCAAAAGATTTACATGTATCTTCCTCCGTCGTTTCTTTCTCCCTGGTGTTTCAATCACATAAGTTCGATCACTTAACTTTTCTGTTATCCTATAAGGACCTTGAAATTTATTTGTAAGGGGAAACCTTTTCACTGGTAAGAACTCTAGAACTTGCTGTCCAACATTAAAGCTTCTTAACTTAGTCTTAGCATCATATTTTCTTTTCATTTTCTCTTGGCTTGTCTTTAAATTTTCTAAAGATAGTTTTCTAATTTCTTCTAACCTTTTCCTCAAGTTCTTCACATATTCTCCTTGGACTTCCTCTTGATTTTCTTCCCAGTTCTCTGCAAGGATTTTCAACGGACCTCTCACGCCTCGACCAAAAATCATTTCATTTGGCTGAACATCCCATACTTTCTTGATAAGCATTTCTTACCTCAAATAACATTAAGGGTAAACCAACATCCCATTCTCTTCCTGACTCATTACAGTATTTGGTTAACATACTTTTCAAAGTTTGGTGGAACCTTTCTAAAGCTCCTTGAGTCTCTGGGTGATAAGCAGTAGATAACTGTTGTTTCACTCCTAGCAAATTCAGCACATCATGGAATAATTTTGAGGTAAAGTTCGTTCCTCTATCGCTCTGTACAATTTCTGGAATTCCGAACTTGGAAAAAAATTCCACCAACTTCTCAGCACCTTTGCACTTATACTTCTTATAGGAATTGCCTCTGGATATCTTGTTACAGGACACATTAATATTAACAGATATTCATGTCCTTATTTCGTTTTCGGAAGCGGACCAACCACATCTATTATCACCTTGCTAAAGGGTTCTCCTCTAACTTCTATCAGTTGTAGGGGAGCTTTTTGAATAGTTTCATTTGGTTTTCCAGCTATTTGGCATGTATGACACTCCCTGCAAAATTTGCTGACATCCTTGTGTAGTCCAGGCCAAAAGAAATACTTCATAACCTTCTCAACAGTCTTCCTGATTCCCATATGTCCAGCTTCTCATGAGCTACTGCTACCACTTGCTTCCTCAATGGATATGGAATTAAAATTTGATGATATTCACCCCATTCAGCATTTCCTGGTATATCTACAGGTCGATGCTTCCTCATTAGCAATCCATCCCTTAGATAATAACAGGTAGAAGTTTGTTGCATTTCTTATGGTTCAACAACTCTGAAGAACAATTCAGCCAACGTTGTATCCCTCTTCTGTAATTCCACTAATTTTTCTCTAGTCACTTGACCAACTTCAAGGGTTGAACTCTCAATATCTGTTACTTCAGTAGATTCACTACTGTCTTCAGGAACATTTTGACTACTCAGAGTCTCTTTACCAACAATAGAATTTTCTTCTTCTGCAAGAATCTCTTCAGTACTGACATTAGGGGAAACTTCACCTTCCTGGAACAGCTCTTCTAGTCTCAAAGATCTTTCTGGTGCAGGTAAATCTTCAGTTTCTTCACTTCTATGCTCAGCTCTCTTCATGCTCCTGGTAGTTACACAACTTGGCAATAAGTGAGGGTTTTTCTTCTCTAATTCTGTTGTAGGACTAATCCTTAAGGGTTTGTCTGTCACTACAGGACAAGGAATGAAGGGAACACCACCAACTTCATTACCCAGTAAAACATGTACACCTTCAACAACTAGTGAGTCCTTTACTGCAAAATCAATATTTCCTGTCACTAATTCACAGGACAAATGCAAGCGGCATATAGGAGTTACTTCCTCTCCTCCTATACCTTTTAGAATAACTGAATCTCCGGTGAGATTCTTCTCCAACTTGGTGAGCACCTCGAATTACCACACTGTGATTACTTCCTGTATCACGTAATATCTTCACTGGTACCTGTACACTCAGAGGGGGTTGTCAGCATACCTTCATAGATATATGGCTTAAAAGCCTCCTCACTGTTCAGCCACTCACTACTGGAATTTGCATTTCTACTGGTTGCTAAGCACTCTGCTTGTCTGATTTCATTTTGTCCCACATTGTTCCTCGCAGTTGGCTTTACCTGGTTAGCCTTTGTCACCTGTCCAACTGGCTTAGTCTACTGATACACTTTATAGCAGTCTCAACTATAATGTCCTACTCTTCCACACTTTTGGCAAACAACATTAATTTTCTGCACTTGTCCTGAGAATAGACTAGAAGGGGCGGGTTTAGCATTCCACTGCTGTGGGGCATATCCTGGTTTGGCACTGGTATAATTATTAGAGAGGTTTTTCATAGCACTGTTCCTAAAATTTGACTGAGACCTGTAACCTGTAACCTGTAAATTGTTGGTTCTGGTACCTGCCATTATAATTCTTTTTGCTGGAAGTTATGTTATAATCCTCGCTCAGAGTAGCAGCTTTATCAAGTTTCTTCACCTCTCTCTCTCTCTCAAATAAGCTCTTATATGTTCAGGAATTCCTCTTAGATATTGCTCTAAGACCACTAATTCTTCTAGTTCGTCCATAGACTTAACTTTAGCCGCCTCCAGCCATCGTTTAAAACATCTGACTTTATAGGCATAATCCAAGAAAGTCATCTTGTCATCCTTTGTCAAAGATCTAAATCCTTCATTGTAATATTCAGGGGTCATCTGGTAACCCTGTAGCACATTGTGTTTGAGTACCTGGTACTCTTTACACTGATCAGCTGATAAGGCTAAGTAGGCACTTCTTCCTTTACCAATGAGAACACTTTGTAACAAAACTGACTATTTATCCTCTGGCCATCCCATACTTGAAGCCACTTTTTCAAAGTGATAAAAAAATTCATCTGGAGCTTCTTCTGTAAATTTTGGAATTAACTTCTGTACTCTCGCTACATCAAACACAGGGTCTGTGTTACCTTGGATATAGTTATATGGGTTTACAGGCAGTAAGGATTGAGCTCTGATTAACTCCAACTCCCTTTCATGTTTTGCCTTTTCTCTTTCTTCTTCTTCTCGCCTCTTTGCCTTTTCTCTTTCGTCTTCTTCTCACCTCCTCACTCTATCTCTTTCTTCTCTTACTCTATCTCTTTCTTCTTCTTCTCACCTCCTTGCTCTAGCTCTTTCCTCCCTTTCTTTATCTCTTTCTTCTTTTTCTTTATCAGCCTGTATCTGCAGTCTAAGTAAGTTTTCTTCTGACTCTAACACCTTCATTCTACTCCAAAATTCTTCTGAGTCTAAACTCCTAAATTCTGCCTGTACATCACCGTTCTCATTCTCTTGCCTTGCCTTATTTGAGAATTCTATCTCAGCTGCATTCAACAATTCATATGCCTCCCCTAACTCTCCATCTACTTTACCAGAGCTTATTAATGCTTTGATTGCGACACACTTAACTTGTGCCTCACTCATATCCAAAGTAACATTAGCCCCACATATTATTGCTAAGCGAGTCCACTGTCCCTTAGTCAGGTGAGATTTAGATAACTTTCTGATGGTTGGAGCTGCCATAAATTCCTGAACTTCAAACCGAGCCATTTTTCTAGTTTACTCAACAAGAAGGGTTTACAATTCACTTCAAAACAATTATATGGTTATTCTCCTATCAAAAATATATTCCTAACACCACCAGTATAAATCATAAACCAGAGTGATATTCTGTTTAGTTCTTCCTAGACGATGAGCACCAATTAATTTAATTTCCTTGGTCTGGCTAACAAATCTTTTGATTTCCTGGGTCTGGCCACCAAATCTTTTGTCATGAAGTGACCAAGCACCTGGTTATTACACAAATAATAATACCAAAAGTTACCTCACATCGACCAGATACTTGAAACCTCATAACAAAGAGTGCGACTGAATCACTAAAGGGACAATGATCCCATAAAACTTACTTATCACTTGAGAAAATCAATGTAACTTTATCAAGCTATGGATGAGGCAACAATTATTAAGTTATATCCAGACTAGTGGAATATGGGTTTCACTTCAACCAGCACTGTAACTGTCTCTCTGGTTCTGTTTTACCTAGATAAGTCTCAGGTGAACAAACAGATACATCACTTACCTTGTACACACTCATTAATGTCTCTAATTACTGGTGGTCAAAATGAAACGCTATGTTTTAAAAAACTTTAAACAAACAGGTTTATTTCTTAAGTTCAAAAGTAATATGTAAAATTCACAATCTCAAAAGATTTACCATTAATTGACAACAGTATTTCTTAATCAAGTTTAATTCACAAAACTCTACTTTATTAAGAAAGCAATTTGGTTAGGTAAGAATCAAACTATTAACTATCACTCAAGTGCCAAGTATATACCTGATTAACCATTACAAACAGTCACCAAAATATTACTGACTGGAATCCACATACACATTCTCCAACATCTCAATATCAGGTAGGCACTAACAAAATGCTAAGAAATCACTAGCAAAACATGGTAATAATAAAATTATAATAATGTGAAAGCACAGACATATAAGAATGTGATATGCAAAATTGGAAATATACCAACCACCAAAAATGTGCCTAAAGACAATATCAATCTTTAGAAAACACTGTTAAGGCACTAAGACTTATTCAAAATAATAATTCTCTTTTACCAAGAATATCACTTTAACTCTTAACAATACAAAACTCAGTAATCACCACATTACCTTTTGTAATTATTACACTGTTACACATGTCCTCAACACTTGCACAAAATAATATTCCTGATCACCTTCTACAAAATTAACACACTCCTGGGGTGAGTTTAACAGAGCTTTTACAACCAGTAACCCTTCAGTTATTTCCCTTATATGTAATGGGATTATTGAGAGAGAGAGAGAGAGAGAGAGAGAGAGAGAGAGAGAGAGAGAGAGAGAGAGAGAGAGAGAGAGAGAGAGATGCTTCTCTCAGGGACCTTTCTAGCAGACTAAGGGTCTTTAGAACAGTACTGCACTTTAACTCTCCAACAGGCCCTTCCAGAATACTCAAGAATACACATAGGGTATTCAAAGAACACTTAATTCCTTATTCTACAGAATACACTTATATGAACACACACGGCTGAGTTTCGAGCACCGGACCCTTATTTACATGATGGACATTTCCTGTTCAGGGCTAAGCAGAAAAAGATTTTTTTAAACCAAATTCTTGGGAGACTTACGCAGCTGAGCAAACAATGGGAAGTGCTTTTAGACCCAAAGTAACTCCACTTATCTCACTGTTCCTCATTCTCTCTTTCTCAGATTACGAAAGAATAAGCATAGACACAGCTAATAACCATATGTTAAGCATACAGAACAAATATATAATAGGGAACTCACCAATTGGGTGACAGCTCATCACGATAATACAAGAGGAGTTCTTTTTCTTTAGTGCGAGTTACAAGACACCTGGGTAAATATGGAAGCAAGCTCTTTACCCTCTCTCTCCGCAAACAGGATGTGGTGACCTGATAAGAATCTATCGTTCACAATACAATTTCAAATATTAAACAAAGGGAAAAATATTCCAAAGCATTGTAAGCTTACATGATATATAACTTATCTGCAAGAAAAAGACATTTTAAAATTACGTCTTCACAATAAATGATGAATCTGTAAGCAAAACATCAAAATTTTCACAGAGATATACATACACTTATAAAATATTATACATAAATAATATATATATATATATATATATATATATATATATATATATATATATATATATATATATATATATATATATATATATATATATATATATATATATATACATACACACATATATATTTTTATGTTTTTCCTGGCGATTTAGTTTGAAATATTCTCTGTGAGACAGCTAGCAACAATTTAAGGTAATTTAGCCTTGTGATTCTGACTTCCCTTCTTCAGGAAAACATAAAAAGAGGAAAACAAAGGGGAATTTCAACTATGAGTAAAAGGCTCTTGTTACTGAGGAAAATATTCCATTCTCTAAACACGTGGGCAAACTTAAAGGTGTGTATTTACATAAATAACGTTAGTATGGGAAAGAGGAATGCTAGTAGATTATTGATCCTGAAGGGGATTCCTAAGGATGAATGAAAACTGGGGATTCCAGACACAGTCCAAGAAGCTTCCACGATATAGGGTCCCTCTGAAATGAGAGAGATATGCACACTATAAAACCAGTAATGAAAATAGACAAAAGATTAATGAATTCAAAGCTGCACTGAGGGTGCCAAGGGGCTTCATGAATTAATGATAGTTTAGCACTCTCGACACTCGAGGAGCACGGACATTTGACAAGAGATTCGGTGATTACTGGCTCTCAAGTTAAGTAAATGTTACGAGACAAAAGCGTGACTGAATGGAGGTCTTCCAGAGCACTTTACCGTAAGGCAGATTTAGTTCCAGCGCAGAAAGCGGTCCGTGGATGACTTGCAATTTCCGAGGGCGGGTTCCTCCACGTGTTAAGATGCAAGGGCTTCAGTAAAAGGGCAAGGCGATGGGGACTTTTCGAAACTCCAAGCAAATGGAGTCGGTCATCGGTCCGGCTAGCATCCAAGGGAACACGTGGGTGGTGGCCGGAGTTCACAGAGGGAAAGTATACTTTGAAAGGCCATGTGGTTAGTAGCTAACAGAGGGCCAAGGGCATGGCCATGATTCGGGACTTCACTCCCTCTCTTCCAGCGCGCGTGTGAGAGCGAGGCCTCCTGGTTTTCTGCTTTTATCTCCTCCTATGGGGCAGGGGGCACTTCCAGCATATAGGAGGTTGAATCATTTTCAGCTGATGCCCGCAGGGGGGTTTTTGCCTGTAAGGAAACGACCAGACAGAAATCATTTTGCCTCGAAGGAAGATCTACTTAAAGGGAGTGGCCTTAATCTGTTTTAAACCCTTGTATTCTGACTCATATAAGTCTCGAGAGACAGGTGTGTCTATCGATCGAGAGGCTTGCAGTAATTGAAAACAACAAAATAAACAACAAAAAAAAAGGGGGAGGCAATTTGCTAGCGAATTTTTGCTAATCATAATAATAAATATATATATATATATATATATATATATATATATATATATATATATATATATATATATATATATATATATAAATATATATATATATATATATATATATATATATATATATAAATGAAGATAAAATCCACTGTCTTTAGAAAAACAAACACTGGAATGCTGCCTTTTGACGCTTCTGTCCTTTACTTTGCAGACTGAAGAAATATAAAAGTATGTTTACAAAGAAAGCTCATATAAATGACAGATGGGGATTATAAAGGAAACATATGTACCTGGAATCCAACGCAATTGAAGAATTAGTAGAACTGCCAAAACAGGATTAAATATGTACAAAGGATTAGGATGAACTGTTCAGGAGCAGGGACAGGACAATTAAAAGATTATACAGGTTCGTGGCTGACCACCTAAAAATTTTTTTAGTACAACACAATAATTCTCTTTTTTTTTTTTTTGTAAACAATAATAACTTTTTGCAAGATGAACATTTTTACAAATAAAAAATTATATTAAACATACGGATATTTAGAAAATATATATCAAGTAGCTAACTTGTAATTAAGTCAGTGATTTTATCTTTTAGGTCACTCTTGAACATTTTTCTAATACAGGGGTCCAAATAATACATGCCAGGGGTAAGATTAAAATTACAACTGGAAGTAAGCTGGATAATAACGGACTCCAATAGATTTGTTGAAGAGAAATCTTTCGATCTGGTAATCACTGAACTTTCAGTCCAATTTATCCTGTGAGAGTTTTCACTTAAATGAATGAATATAGCATTGGATGCTTGTCCAGTTTTGACTGAATACTTGTGTTGCTTAATACGTACATCTAAATCTTTGCTAGATTGGCCAATATAAAAAGAGGGGCAATCCAAACATGGAATTTTATATATTATGTTGTTGTTTTCTTTAGGGCTATTTTTATTAACATTCTTTTGAGTGTGTTATTATAAGAAAAATGAGGTTTACATTAAAAGGTTTTAACAATTATATATATATATATATATATATATATATATATAATATATATATATATATATATATATATATATATATATCTATATATATATATATTATATATATTTTATCTATATATAGATATCTGATATATATCTATATATCTGTATATATCTATACAGTATATATATTATATATTATATATATGTATATATACATATACATATATACATTATATATATATATGTATATATATATATATATATATATATATATATATATATATATATATATATATATATATATACATATATATATATATATATATATATATATATATATATATATATATATATATATATATATATATATATATATATATATATATATATATATATATATATATATATATAAATATATATATATATATGGTGTCCATAAAGTTTGGGTACATGGTAAAAACCACATACTTCTTAAAACAAAACAATTTTATTCAATTTTAATGTTGATAAATAATATTTTCAACATGATTTCCTTCATTTTCAATGCATAATTTGATGTGCTTTGCAAAATTCAGGTGAACTCGATGGAATAGGTCTGCATTGCTGTCAATTTCAGTGCACTGACTGATAATGCGTTCTCTCATATGTTTAAATCTGTAATCTTCATCGAGTACACTTTCTCTTTTAGCATAACCCAGAAAAAGAAGTCAAGTGAACGAGGGGACCACTCTACATGACTTCTTTCAATCCAGTGAGAAAGTGTCATTCAGCCAACCTCTAACAGCTGTAGCAAAATGGGCAGGGGGCCCATCCTGCTGAAACCAGTCCGGAAGTCCCTCACCTAGGCGCTCAATTTGAGGTATTAATTTGTCTCTCAGCATGTTCAGATACGTCTCGCCCGTTACATGTTCATCAAAGAAAAAGGGTCCCAGCACATGAGCTTTCCACAAACCACACCACACCATCACCTTTTGGGTGCCTTGCTGTTTGGCAATGTGGATTGCCTTGAGACCAGTATCGAAGATTCTGTCTATTGACTTCACCATTTACGTAAAACATTGCTTCATCACTGAACAACACAAAGTCTTCTCTGAAAACCATTCGCACATCTCTATTCGTCTATCGGGGTGATAGATTTTGTAATGGTTGACCTTGGAACACCCAACTCCGTGGATGTCCGACGAAGTGATTTCTTTGGGCTAGCATAAACTTTGGCCAAGACAGCCTCTTTCGTTTCATCTGAAGTCGTTAGTCATGCGGAACGGGGTTTGTCCAAGACACTGCCTGTTTCTTTAAACTTCTTGACCAATTTCCCGATGGCAGTAAAACAAATAGGTTGCCTATAAGGGTGTCGAAGGTTAAATTCTTCCGCAATTTTGTGATAAGACCATCCTTCTCTTCCACTTAAGAGTACCAAATCGATTCGTTCTTCTTTAGACAGAGCCATCTTCATTCTAAGGAGGAAAAATAATATAAATAAATAGAATAGATAGTAAAATCCCCTATGTACCCAAACTTTATGGACACTTATATATATATATATATATATATATATATATATATATATATATATATATATATATATATATATATATATATATATGTATATATATATATGTGTGTGTGTGTGTGTGTGTGTGTGTGTGTTTATTATATATATATATATATATATATATATATATATATATATATATATATATATATATATATATGTGTGTGTGTGTGTGTGTGTGTGTGTGTGTGTTTGTGTGTGTGTATGTATATAACTGAATCATGAAAATATGGAAAGTGATGAATATATAAATAAAGACAAAATCCACGAAGGAAGGAGAAACACTGGAGTGCTGCTAGGCCTTTTGATATTGTCCTCTACTTAGCAGGCTGAAGAAATATAAAAGTAAGTTGACAAAGAAAGCCCATATAAATGACAGATGGGAATTACAAAGGAAAAATTATGTACCTGGAATCCAACACAATTGAAGAATTAGTAGAACTGCCAAAACAGGGTTAAATATTTAAGAGGTTTTACAAAGGATTATGATCAACTGTTCAGAAGCATGGACAGGACAATTGAAAGATTATACAAGGAGGTGACTGACCACCAGAAAATGTTAGTACAACAAAATAATTCTCTCTTTTTTTGTAAACAATAAAAATTTTTGCAAGATGAACATATTTACAAATAAAAAATTATATTAAACATACAAATACATAGAAAATATAAATAAGGTAATTGATTTGCAATTAGGTCATTCTTGAACATTTTTCTAATACAGGGGTCCAAATAATACATGCCAGGGCAAAGGTTAAAATTACAGCTGGAAGTAAGCTGTGTAATAGTGGACCCCAAAAGATTTCGTGAAGAGAAAGATTTCAATTTGGCAATCACTGAACTCTCAATCCAATTTATCCTGTGAGAGTTTTCACTTAAATGAAAGAATATAGCATTGGATGTTTGTCCAGTTTTGACAGAATACTTATGTTGCTTAATACGTACGTCCAAACCTTTGCTAGATTGGCCAATATAAAATGAAGGGCAGTCCAAACATGGAATTTTATATATTACTTTGTTTTCTTTAGGGCTACTTTTTAATAACATTCTTTTTAGTGTGTTATTATAGGAAAAAACGAGGTTGACGTTAAAAGATTTTAACAATGATTTTGTTTCCAAAACCACTAAAATAAGGCAAGCTAAGAATGTTCTTAGGGGTTTCTTTCTCCAACGGGTCCCCCATCCTCTCCTACAGCACCAAGCTCCTGTTGATCTCCATCCTTGGCCAGAGGTACAGGTGGAAATTCATCGTCGCGGACGTTAGGTCCCCGCTCCTGGGTGTGGACTTCCTCGCCCACTTTGGACTGGCAGTCGACGTCGGCTGCACATGCCTGCTGGACACCGAGTCCTGCCAGTCCCTCCCCCTTGTCAATGGGCCCCAGGGAGCCCGCCATCTGTTCCGTCACGCCCTAACCAGTATGGTTCCCTCCCGAAGGAATTCCCAGAAGTCTTCAAACCCGAGCTCCGCCAGGTGCCCGGGGCCCCCGCCAAACATGGGATATATCATCACATCAAAACAAAGGGGCCCCTGACGCATGAGAAGTTCCGAAGGCTTCCCCCATAGCGTCTTCAGTAGGCCAAGAAGGCCTTTGCTGAGATGGGAAGGATGGGCATATGCAAGAAGCCTCCCAGCCCATTGGCCTCCCCTTCAATTGGTGCAGAAAGCAGATGGCACCTGGAGGCCCTGCGGCGTCTACAGGCGGCTCAACCTCGCTACAGAACCTGACCACTACCCTCTACCAAACATGCAGGACCTAACGGCCTCCTTCCATGGGGCCAAAGTATTCTCAAAGTTAGATCTCTTAAAATCATATTTTCAGGTACCAGTAGCGCCAGTTGGTTCTTAGCCACGTTAAATAAGTCTAGTCCTTCGGGCCAGCCCTAAGAGAGCTGTTAATCAGCTCAGTGGTCTGGTGAAACTAAGGTATACTTAACTTAGAAGACATCCCCAAAACCGCCATCGTCACGCCTTTCGGGTCCTGCGTCTTTGCCTGTTCCACCTTCGGCCTGAGGAACGTAGGCGCGACCTTCCAGAGGCTGATGCACAGCATCCTGGGGGACCTGGACTTTTGCATCTGCTACGTCGATGATATCCTAATTTTTTCCAGATCCCAGAAGGAACACCTACGGCACATCCGGAAGGTCCTGCAGCGCCTGCAGGAGAGTGGCCTCATCGTCAGGTTCGACAAGTGCACCTTCGGCGTCGAGAAGGTGGAATTCCTGGGCCAAGAGATATCTCCAGGGGTCGTCCACCCAATGTCATTGAAGGTCGAGGCCGTCGTGAGGTTCCCCACCCCTACCTCCATCAGGGTTATACAAGAATTCCTCGGAATGGTCAACTACTACAGGAGATTCATCCTGGGGATCGCGCACACCATGGACCCCCTGACGGAGGTCCTCAAGGGTCGTCCAAAGACCTTAGTGTGGGGCCCCGACCAGCAGAGGGCCTTCTCCCTGATGAAGGCCGCCCTTGCCAAGGCAGCATCTTTGGCCCACCAGGACCCCAACGCTCCCCTCCAGCTGACGATGGACGCCAGCAACGTTGCCTGCGGAGCCGTCCTGGAACAAGTCATCAGTGGGACCCCTCAGCCCATCGCCTTCCTCAGCAGGAACTCAGCCCCACTAAGTCCCGCTACAGCACCTTTGACAGGGAACTCTTTGCAGTATACCAGGCGGTACGTCACTTCAAGTTCCTCCTGGAGGGTACGCCCTTCACGATTTGGACTGACCACTAGCCCCTGGTCCATGCCTTCAGGAAGCTGGGGGACGCATGGTCCTCTAGGCAGCAGTGGCAACTCGTGGCTGTTGCGGAGTTCACCTGCACCATCAAATACCTCCCCAGCAGGAAGAACCCGAGATCGACGCAGTGCAGCTCGGGATCGACTACGAGGACCTCACCCGCGAACAGGCCACCGACCCAGAGACCCCAGCCTACCACACAGCCGTCACGTCGCTAAAGTGGGAGGACGTACCCCTTGGCCCTGGAGGGTCAACATTGCTTGAGCGACATGAGCACTGGCCGCCCCCGCCCACTGGTGCCCGCCTCCAGACATCGGCTGGTCTTCAACGTCATCCACAGACTATCCCACCCCTCCGGAAGGACGATGGACAGGCTACTGACGGAGAAGTTTGTCTGGCACGGCAAACAGAAGGATACGACGGCCTGGGCAAGGCAGTGTATGCAGTGTCAGGCCAGCAAAGTAGGGCGGCACACCAAGTCTGGGGTGGGCAGGTTTCCCTAGCCGAGGAGACGTTTCGGGCACATCCACGTCAACGCGGCGGCTCCTCTTCCAGGAGGAGCAAGATACCTTCTAACAGTTGTTGACCGCTCCACCAGGTGGCCCAAAGCTACGCCCATGGAAGAAGCCACCTCCAGTGCGTGGGCAGAAGCCCTCCTCTCCAGCTGGATCAGCTGGTTTGGTGTCCCGGACCATATAATGACAGACAGAGGTTCCGCTTTCCTATCCGAGCTGTGGACTGCCCTGGCACGCCTGCTGGGAACCACTCACCACAGCATCACCGCCTACAACCCTGCAGCCAACGGAATGGTGGAAAGGTTCCACAGGTCCCTGAAGGCGTCTCTCGTGGCTCGTTGCACCTCCGAGATTTGGAAGTACCAGCTACCCTGGGTCCTCCTCGGATTGAGAACTGCCCCCAGAGCCAATGGTGACCCCTCCTCAGCAGAAAAAGTCTACGGGGAGACCCTGGTAGTCCCAGGGGAACTCATCGCAGAAGACAGGGACGACATAGCAACGCAGAGGCTCCGTGACAGGGTTAGGAAGTTTGCCCCCTGCCAGAGGACATACACCGACAGGACGTCCCCCTTCATGCCTCCTGGTCTGTCCTCTGCCACCCACGTCTTCGTCAGGGACGATGCCATGCGGCCACCCTTAACCAGGCCCTACAGAAGACCTTTCCTTGTGCTCGAGAGGAACAAAAAGGCATTCTGGGTAGCCATCCACGGAAGGGAAGACTGGGTATCGATAGACCGCCTCAAGCCCGCATTCCTGGAGGAGGATGTCGGAGGCGGTTCCCAAAGCTCCCCGGAGGAGATAGCAACCCCCCGGCCAGCCCCATGCGCAGGAAAACGTCGTGGGCGTCCCCAGAAAACCCGGAACCAGACAGGGGGCACCCCAACACACCACTCCAGAGGGCGCCGGGGAAGGCGACTACCCCCTCCAGTTGACATCGAGAAAGCGGGGCCCCCTCTGTCGCCCCAGCAGATACCTGATGTGATCAGACGTTACCTATGTCTTGGGGGTGAGTATTGTAAAGTCCCCGCTCAACGCGCTCTCTCTAATGAACATCCCGTTTTCTGCGGTGCCTTTACATTTGACCTAGGGTCGGACGAACACAAATTATTATCATTATCGTGAATTGTATATTTTATTGTCTGTTCGAGTGACCATGCATTATGTATACTCGTATGTAACAGTATTTTTATAACAGACCAGACATTGTTAATCATTGTGTTTTCTGTATGTACCTATCCAGTTTTTTAGAGAAATAGTTTGACCTTAGGTCACCTGTAAATCTTTGTACCCACGGTCTTTGTGTTATACGCAGATGTCCGCACGCCACTTTATAAGCGGGTCGCTTCATCAATAAGCCAGGAGTACTTGTCTTCCTGCTCATTATTTCGCACCTCTCTCACAAACAGAACCCCAGCCATTAATAGGGGACTGTCTGTATAATATATATATATATATATATATATATATATATATATATAAATATATATATATATATAAATATATATATATATATATATGTATATGTATATATATACATGCATGTATATGTGTATATATATGTGTGTATATATATATATATATATATATATATGTGTGTATATATATATATTATATATATATATATATATATATATATATATATATATATATATATATATATATATATATATATATATATATATATATATATATATATATATATATATATATATATATATATATATATATATATATATGTATATATATATATATATATATATATATATATATATATATATATATATATATATATATATATATATATATATATATATATATATATATATATATATATATATATATATATATATATATATATATATATATATATATATATATATATATATATATATATATATATATATATATATATATATATATATATATATATATATATATATATATATATATATATATATATATATATATATATATATATATATATATATATATATATATATATATATATATATATATATATATATATATATATATATATATATATATATATATATATATATATATATATATATATATATATATATATATATATATATATATATATATATATATATATATATATATATATATATATATATATATATATATATATATATATATATATATATATATATATATATATATTAAGCAACAAACGTCATTTAATATCAAATTCACTTTACCTTGGGAATAATATATTTTTGTATATGTTACCAAAGGGGAACTTTTTAGTTGTAGCTTAATGCTTGTATATGAATCACGGTGATGTGATAAAAATTCATTCATAATATGGCTGCGTGCAACAGACGCACTACATGGTTAGCATGGCAGAGGTGGGTTGATATCGCGTCTAAGTACAAATACCTGAGTTCGACGGGGATTTGTAGGTGAGAGGCGGTATCCTTCTACCTCACTTGTTGGCCGTGTGTTTATAATTCGTGTCACTGTAGTCCTGAGTTCTTGTCTTCCGTATTTCAAGCCCACGAAACGATGAACTTCTTATCAACTAAAAAATTCCCCTTCGGGTAACATATATGAAAATATATTATTCCCGAGATAGAGTGAATTGGATAGTAAAGGACGTTTGTAGCTTAACGCTTGTATATGAATCACGGTGATGTGATAAAAATTCATTCATGTAATTATATATATATTTCATATATGCATACACAATTATAATATATATACATATATATATATATATATATATATATATATATATATATATATATATATATATATATATATATATATATATATATATATATATATCTCCAGTGGTCCATTAATTATCCAGATCGCCATTATCCAGAATTCGACATTATCCAAGCACCGGACCAGGAATCAGGGATCCAAAGATGAGTAATTCCTCAGTTATCCACATCACCATTAGATAGATGTGTATATATATATATATATATATATATATATATATATATATATATATATATATATACATATATATATATATACATATATATATATATATATATATATATATATATATATATATATATATATATATATATATATATATATATATATATATATATATATATATATATATATATATTGTGACAGAAGTGCCCAGTGTCTGATCTTCAAATTAAACCTGGTATCTAAGTGCTTGATATTTGATTACCAAACTTACCATTTATCCGACAGTTATAATTACCTCACAACAGCCAGACAACTGAACCCTCATCACATATACAAAACGACTGATTCCTCTAAAGACAATAGTGATCCCTTATAAAACTTATCAATCATGAAAGAAAGCAGAATAAGTTCAGTAAAACAGGTGTGAGGTAAAATCAAAGGGCATCACTCCAATAACATTATAAAAGTCTAAGTATTTTTATTTCCCTGGTTCAAGCTCACTTCAATTACTTGAAGGAAAACTTCTCACATACCACTCTGTGGGTCAATGAATGAAACTCTATAATAATAATTTTAAATACAAAATTTTATTTATAAATTCAAAGATTATACATGACATTAACAGTCTCAGGGAAATTTATTATTACTTAAAAACAAAACAAAATTTGATTAAATCTGAATTAATCATCAGTCAAAATTAAATAAAAAATTAATATATTAATTAATCAAAAAATTATTCAAGTAAAATTTAAATTAAGTAACAAAATTTGATTGAAAGGAAATACAAGTAAATTAATTCCCAAGTGTTAAACAAAATAAAGCAATTAAATCAATCAAACAAAAATGTGGATACAAAAGACACAGAAATATACTCTGCAAAAAAGTAACTATCAAAAATGTAAAGCAAAGCATTAAGGCAATAGCAAGCACACCACATATATATATAAAAAATTCTTCAAAAGATAAAGCATAAAACATTCAACATGAAAAAAGCATTAAAAAGGGAAAAAGTAGAATAATTTCATATAATCACTGTAAATATTATTTTTAGTGCACTAAAAACCAATAATTATGTTACAATACCATGGTACCAATTTCTTCACTTTTTATCATGCACCGTTACGAACACTCAATAAAATACACAGTTCAGATGACTCAGACACATTTACTAAGGAATTAAACAGTTGAAGGTTATGAGTGACCATTGTCTACCAAAAATATCAATTACGTTACAACAGGACACACGAAGTCCCGAGAGAGAGAGAGAGAGAGAGAGAGAGAGAGAGAGAGAGAGAGAGAGAGAGAGAGAGAGAGAGAGAGAGAGAGAGAGAATCACAGCTCCTCCCCGCACGGATAATGGTCTCTCAATCAACTCCTCTGTATGGACGTCTATAGATGGCATGGCATGGCTGTCCATACGAGTGTGTGGACGAGTCTTAGACGAGATTTTTATTTTAAAAATTCTTTAAAAACGATAATTAGAGAGAAAGTGGAATTACTGTTAATCATAATATTTATTATTACATAGTTTCAGAACAGAAGAGTCTCTAGATACTATAATAAAATGAAAAGATATCGTCTCATGGAAAATTCCTGAATGATGTTGCGCAACTTACGTGATAGAATTTTCCACCCAACAGTGTTCTGATCGAGCCCCAATGGAATATGTTACTTCAGCAGTCTTGAATATTGACTAAACACAGGTCGTTTTTTTATAGAAAACAACCACCCTCTGTCTCTCTCTCCACCCATATATCATCCTTTTCATAGACCATACAGGGTTTAACCACTTTAACTTTAAGCTAACTCTCTATGGAATCTGTGCATCTGAACATAAAATCATACATTATACAACAATACACACATACACACAATGACTAAGGGGAGATTACTGCATTATGAAAATCACAGCATAAGAATATTATATATATAATATATATATATATATATATATATATATATGATATGTATATATATATATATATATATTATATATATATATATATATATATATATATATATATATATATATATATATATATATATATATATATATATATATATATATAATCGTCTTCTTTGTCTTCAGTCTTCAGCCTTTACTCATCTCTATATGGGGTTGCTGTTCCGTGTAAGCCTTCTCCACTTCTTCTATCTTGCGTATCCTGTTCTCTTAACCCTTTTTCCCTCATGTCATTTGCTACGTTATCTTTCCATCTGAATCTTGGCCTTTCCCTCCTCCTCCTCCCAGCCACCTCTGTGTCCATGACCCTTCGACACACATGATACTCCTCTCTCTGCATGACGTGACCAAACCACTGCAATCTTCTATACTGAATCTTCTTTAACACTTCTACCACTTTGATTGTCCCTTTAACATAATCGTTTCTGATTCAATCCTTTCTCGTGACTCCACACATCCATCTCAACATCCTCATCTCTGCCACTTCCAACTTCCTTTCTTGAGCCTTCTTTATTGACCACGTCTCAGCCCCATACACCATCACTGGTCTAACTACACTTTTATAAAACCACTTTTATAAAACCTTCCTTTTACTCTTGCGCTAATCCTCTTGTTGCACAATATTCCTGATGATCTCCTTTAATTCATCCAGGCACACTGTATCCTGTGGTTTATTTCTGAGTCCATGTCACCATCATCCATTACACAGGACCCAAGGTACTTGAAAGTGGTAACCCTCTTGATGTCGTCTAAACCTAATTTAACTGCACTCTGTTTTCCTTCCCCTCCCATCCACAGGTATTCTGTCTTAGCTCTGCTTATCCTTAAACCTCGATCTTCAAGTGTTTGTCTCCACATCTCTAGTTTATCTCCACCCCTTCTCTAGTCAGGTACACCAAAACAACATCATCAGCACACATCACACTCCATGTGACTTCTTCTCTGACATCTGATGTAATAACATCCATCACAAGATGTAGGGACTGAGAGTTGAACGTTGATGTAAACCAACTCTTACACTAAACTTTTCTGTTGTTCCCACAGTGCTCCTTACCTGAGTGGTAACCTCTGCATACATATCCTGGACTACTTTAATATACTTTTCTGAAACACTTCTCTCTCATACATCTCCACACTTCTTTCCTAGGTACCCGATCACATGCCTTCTCCAGATCAATAAATATTAGATGTAGCCCTCTCTGTCTTTCTGCATGTTTTTCCATTGCTTGCCTTAGTGCAAAAATTGCATATACTGTACCCTTTCCCAGCATAATATATATAATATTGTATATGTTTTATATATATACTGTATGTAATTATATATATATATATATATATATATATATATATATATATATATATATATATATATATATATATATATATATATATATATATAAAATTTATATTTCCAGTTACCTAGAAGTAGCTTTTAGTTTTCTGTAAAGGAAAACTATTGTGCCGACTTTGTCTGTTCGTCCACTCTTTATTCTCTCCGCCAACAGATCTTAGAAACTACTGAGGCTAGAGGGCTGTAAATTGATATGGTGATCATCCACCCTCCAATCATCAATTGTACCAAATTGCAGCTCTCTAGCCTCAGTAGTTTTTATTTTAGTTGAGGTTAAATTTAGCCATAATCGTGCTCCTGGCAACAATATACGATAGGCCACCACCGGGCCATGGTCAAAGTTTCTGGGACGTGGCTCATAAAGCATTATACCAAGACTATCAAAAGATAGATCTATTTTCGGTGGAATTGATTATACGCAGCAGCGGCTGTATAGAAAACTTGATTGCATCAAAGAAACTTTGACGCATTTTTTTCCTGGTTTACTTTTATAACTCCAACTTTGACCCTGCAGCTGTAACTCCAGTGGCTTGCACTTACCCCAGTTTTTACAAGAATCAAGTAGTTGGTGTTTACCCCAGTTTTGACGGGAATCAAGTGGCTGGTACTTACCCCAGTTTTGACAGGAATCAAGTGGATGGCACTTGTCCCAGTTTTGACAAGAATCAAGTGGATTGCATGTACCACTGTTTTAATGAGATTCATACTCACTGTGGTTATGCAGTTATTAACAGGAAATGTGTTACTGGTGTTTCCCCAGTTTTGATGGGAATGAAGAGGATGGAGTTTAACCCAGTTTTGATGGGAATCAAGTGGCCATCACTCACCCCAGTTTTGATGGGAACCAAATTGCTGGTGTTTATCATAGTTTTGACAGGAAACGAGTGGCTGGTGCTTATCCCAGGTTTAACAGGAATACAAGTGGCTGGTGCTTATCCCAGGTTTAACAGGAATCAAGTGGCTGGTGCTTATCACATTTTTGGTTGGAATCAAGTTGGTGGTTTTACTTCAATTTTGATGGAATCAAGAGGATGGCATTTTTCGCAGTTTTGAATGGATTCATGCTGACTAACTTTGGAGCCAGTTTTGATAGCATATGTGTTGATGGAGTCACTCCAGTTTGGACAGAAATCATCAAAAGTGATTACCCAAGTGTTGATAGGAATCATGTCAGTGCTGCCACCCCAGTTTTAGAGGGAAACATTTTGATGGGCCTTAACCTAATTTTAGTGGGAATCATATTCATAGTGCTTGCCACAGTTTTGACAGAAATCATGCTGATGGTGCTTATGCCAGTTTTGATGGGGAACTTGATGATGTTACCCAAATTTTGGCGGGAATCATGTTGATGCCTCTCACCTAACTTTTGATGGGAATCTTGTTAATGATGCAACCCAAGTCTTGAAGAGACTCATGTCGATAATGTTATCCAAATTTTGGTGGTAATTATTTCAAGAGCCCTTACCCCAGTTATGATGGGAATCATGTCAATGGCACTACCTGAGTTTGATGGGAATTGTCTATGGTGCTTACCCTTGTCGTGATGGGAATCATGTTGATGGCACTTACCCCTTAGGAAAAAATCATGTGAAGTTATACATGTATACCACATGTATTACATTCTTGCTTTTTTCTCAATGCCATTCATATATTATTGTATGGATAGGTGTGTTTTTCTTGCAGTAGCATCTGAACTTACCACACTTTAGGGGGTCTGGCCTTTCTGATATGTAACAAAGTCCGTTAAGTAATAAAGACCTTATATTGTAGCCTGCACTTGAATTTTTTTCCAGACACTATATAGCTAACAGTAGCACAAGTCCACTAAGTGGAGCTCCGTTAACATGCAGACTATGTGAATTCAGTATTGACAGAAATGTACAGTAAGCTAAAGAAAAATAATTTGCTAAACCCTGTCTCTATTGCCCTCTGGTTCATATGGCTTTTTAGTATGTCCTGGGAAATCATTTTAACACATGAAAATAATTCAAGGGGAGCAAATGTATGGCATACATACAGTATTTGTATAGTAACCCAAAGGTAAACACTAAATACAGCACACTTATCTCTCACTCTTTCTCATACATCTTTTCAGTACAACATCTTAGCAAATCATTTTAGTGCTTATCAAATCAAACATCTTGCTTTGCTACTGTAGATGGGGTGGTTTATACCCATTTGGCTCATGTGATTGGAAGTGAGCTTGTGCTGATACAGGTGTAGGTATCAACGGTTAAATGCTTAACTTCAGCAAGATTTTCAGTTGCTGAAACCAATGACAAGGCATGGTGTCTGGTGGTCGCTATTTAATCACTATTTCCTTCTTTGACATCCTCTTGAGTGTAGTAGATAAATGTGTAAAACAGTGATGCTGCATACACAGTGTACTTTTCTGTTGGTCTTACAAAGATAGGGATACAGGGTGACTTGATGGCAAGGGACTTGGATTCAGTAAGGTAGCAAACCTGAAGAAATCATCAGTCATACTCTGATGAAACAATTGACACTGTTACAGCTTTGGCCACCAATGGAATCCACAGGATGCTTTCAAACACCTTGTCATTGTTAGAATGATTAGTGAAGTCAGTGAGGTTGTTAAATACTTTTCTGAACTTGGCAAAACTGGGTTTGTTTAATGTATGGCCATTGTGTTGTCATTGCTAGAAGCATCCTGGGTATCAATTCTACCATTAGGAGCAGTGATCTCCTTGTCTGCATGTTATGGTATCTTTGTTCACCACCATCCATATCCACCCACACAGTTTTCATCCAGACTCTCATTTTAGATCTTCTTAGAGTGCCATTAGAGGTACACAGCCTTGGGTTACAGAAGTTAGATGGTAATATCCTCTCCAGCATTCATCCAATGCCATTCATGATCTTAGAGCAGAAATGATCCAAGTTGTGACCTAGTTGTAGATCAGTAATTTTGTGCAGTAGATGGGGAGTTTTTTCGATGGTGGTAATGTTGGAAATGCCTGTTACTACAGTAATACCTTGGCTTGTGGCTTGAACAAATGTGCAAGAGCGTTGTTGAGAATCAGGAAAATCTTCACCCAGTCTTGAGTACCAAGATATTCCATTTGATAACCTAATGCTTATTTGTAGAAACTTTTGAAGAAAGATAAGTAAAGATATTGATTGTGAACTAAGCCTTTAAAGAACAATGGCAAATCACTAGGAACATGTCCATTCCCCTTCCAAGACTGTGGTTTATTAGTATATCAATCAACACTTGTTTTAACTCATGTCTGTGAGGATTTTGGGCAAGAAAAGGAGCAAACATTGCATTTCAAGTTTTTTGCGAGACAAATACTTCTCCAGTTACAAATCTAAGTACTGGACTTCTTCTAAACTGAGTAGTACTTGTACAAGAAGTATCCAAAGGTATGCTGTGAATCATACGTACTGTATAGTAAGACCATGTTGAAGTTTGACCTGAAGAGTCAAGCTCCTTGACAACAATGGGGGCTTTGCAGCAGCTTTCACATCAGGAGCCCTTTTAGCTCTGTATTATGAACTATCACAAGAATAGAACTTTGGTGTTGGCACCAAATATATTTGTGCAGTTAAGCACATCAGACTTAATCAGGACATGACCTTTGCCCCACTCATTATGCTCTTGTGACAGCTTACTTGCTGGAAGCCTGAAGCTTGTCCTTGAGACTGGGAATATTATGCAGTATATCTTCAGAAACCCATTCTTAGCTTGAATGCATGCTTCATAAGTACTATACACATGAAAAAAAAGCAAGGTATAAGTTGCTGACCCCAAGCCATTCTAAGCTCTGGCCAGATTTCATGGTAGTCACCTGATTAGCAGGTACATAACCCAATTCACTGCTTATGACAGGATAAGCACATTGGTATCATAGATCTATATCAGTATTGTAATTCTCAATTTGATGGCATCCTTAATAGGTGTACATTAGAATTTTTAAGTATTTTCTATTTTTCATTGATAAAAATTTGTTAGTATTTTGAATTTCATGGATAACCGAACAGAGGAGTGTCTCTCTGTAACCTCTACTGGTCTAATTCTCAGCTAACAATAAATTTGTAGGTTTAGTACAGTATATATGTATAGAATGGAACAATGGACTTTTAAATTTTTTATATGTGAATGTCTTTGCAGATGAGAGGAATTCTGACTGCTCTACTAGATATAAGACAGGAAGGGAAAAAGGGAGGAAATTTGTTTTATTTGAGAGATATTCTAGTTTCAAAGTTATTCAATCTTAAGGTAAAGTGAAACTTGACATTGTTTGTTATAACTTATGTTTTGTCTGTACAGTATTTACGTAGTTTTGTATTTGTGATGTAAAGATACATTGTTATTCTAAATATTTTCTGGATTATTACAGTATGTGCTGTTCATGTCAAAATTAACCATTCACTCTAATCATAGCATCAAAAGCATTATTTTACAAGGTAACACTTTTGTGTTTCTTATTACATCTTCATAGATAATGATGTTCTATACTAATGTATATTTCTGATTCTAAATTATGATGAATGACAGTACAGTAGTCATATGATTATCTGCAATAGTAGACCCAACTATGGCTGTAAAATGGCAAGTGCATACCCTTACTCCCCTGCCTTGTCAATATTGGATTACTGTAAACACTAAATGTGCTTTTAAACAACAACCAACACACTTTAAACTGAAAACTTGATGCAAAAGGCAATTAGCTAGTACATTTTTCCATATTTGTAATGAAATATTCTGTATAAATACACTAGAAAAACTTTTATTTTCTCTTGTGTGCAACACACAATATGGTAGGTGTTTAAGGCTTTTCTGGGATCGACCTGTGTCGCTGAGTGAAATGTCCTTATATAGCACACATTTCTAGGTATAAATATTGCTAGATATACCAGAGAAAAAGCTATACAGCTAATAGGATGCCAGAGTTATTACCTCTGGGTCGATACATCCTTATAGGATGTCGGTATGTCATCTAGGAGCGAGTGGAAGCCACTACCACAGATGCTTAACCCAATAGATTCCTCCTCTCCAAAACCCCTCTACCTAAGAGGTGCCGATACAACGGTCCTTCACCACTTGCTACTACTAATTCTACCCATAATACATCCGCTTATAGCACGCTTTGTCAACAACACTCGTTTTTTGCGTGGTTTTATTCTGCATCTTTTCCCTTTTTGGATCATTTGTACCTCCATGATGGCTTCCATCGATCATCAGGCGGCGCATCTTCTTCCAGAAGATCAATTGAGTATTCAATTTTTTAATGAAATTGAGGCCTAGCCTAAGCTTTCCTTTATATGCTCTATGTAGGTGCATTTGTTAAATGCTGTTTTTATACCATTTCAGTTGATTATGTATCAGTATTCTTGAGTCTGATTTGGGTGGTGTTTTAATTTAGCCTACCTGACCAGTTTGGCTCAGCTGATTCTCGGAAGGTAGGCTAAGCTGGCCCCAGTCTTTCTTCCTTCTTTGGCCTATAGGCCTAAGTAGGTAAGGTTTTCTTGGGTGGCCTTCGTTCGGGTTTGGGTGCAGGCCCTTCCTCCCTGACCAGTTTGATTCTTCAAATCTCGGAAGGTGCGGTTTGGTGCTAGCGCTCTTTCCGTTCGTCATTTTTTATGTCTAGCCTACCTGACCAGGCGTTGACCTCGGAAGGTTAGGCTAGGCCATAGATATTATGGTTATCTTTTCGCCTTATTATGTTTATCTCACCCCCATTATATCAGACATTATTATCTTGGCTCTCCCTTTGGGGCATTTTAGAGCAAAGCTCATTTGCCCCTTCGGTTGAGATGACACCGTGGAAGGTGCCTAGGCACCTGACCTGTTGCTGTCGCCATATTTTTAGCTCCCGCTTCTCCGCCCGTTCCGCCATCCGGACTTGTTCGGCGGCTATCGTAGCTTCGCTTTAGCTCCTAGTTGGAACTATAGCTTGAGCGTGGTTGCCTTTTGTTTACAGCGGAATTGTAGAGGAGCTGTATTTTTATTTCTGCTCCTGCTTCTCTACCGTTCCGTCATCCGGACCCGTTCCGGCAGCTATCGTTAGCTCGCCTTAGCTCCTAGTAAGGACTATAGCTTGAGCGTCGTTGCTTTGTTTACGGCGGAATTGTAGAGGAGCCGGAATGAATATTGTTTATATTACTGTTATTATTACTGTAGTTTCTGTGAGCGGTGTTCAGTGAATCAGTCCCAAACCTTCGCTCCGGCGCCTACCCCTCTCTGGTTGTTGATTTCTGTGTGTGGTTAATTTTCATGACGCTCCGGCGTCATCAGAATTGCTTTCCGGCGTGATCTGCTTCACGTTTGGCCCACCTGTTTAGATCTCATTGGAGAGTTCCGCCGTAACCCCAGTTCTCAACTCCGGCGTAGAGAGGAATATTATAACTTTAAGTATTACTAGTTTAGCTGTTCCGGCGCTTATTTTAGATACTCATGTATCAATTCTTCTTATAGGTGGTGCATTGCCAGGAGCCAGGCTGTAATGCCTACCTACAACAACCCTGTGGCCACGTAGCATGCAGGTCGCATGCTGGCTGTGCAGTCGAGATCGATGATCATCTCGTCTGGCACCCAGATGGCTGCGATGTGTGCTACGCTCTCTACTCTGATGTGATTGATGATTCGGTACGTTAACCTTTATTTCACGCTCGATTGTTTCAAGCAACTCTAAGTATACTTGATAAAAGATAGCATCCTTGTCAATTCCTTTTATTGACATTGTATTTGATTACAGGTCCCTCGGTCCCGTCAAGCTTCGTCTCTGGCGACCTTGAAGATCTGGGTTGGCGGCTTCGGTCGCAACGTTGGTCAGGGGCGCCCCTATGTGCTGGCAGAGGACATTTGTAATATCCTCTACCCTAATGCTAGGGTCTCCGCAGCTGTAGCCCCCGAAGTGGCAGAGCCCCTGATCAACAAGATTAGACTGGAGACTCAGGTCTCACCGGAAGATCAAGAGCTGTGCGGTGAAGTGGCCGAGGAAGTGGCCAACATCAATCTGGACATCGAGCCGATGGCCATCGACCCAGAGGAGGAAGGTAGGGATGTAAGTGAGGCAGGTAAATCCATTAATCCATTGTCTCTTAGCTCACCTGCGTCTTCGTCTTCATCCTTTCAAGGATTCTCTAAGGTCTCCACCTTGGGGGCCTGTTCGGGGTCGGTGATCCCCAAGGTGAAGTCCTCGATGAAGACGAAGACTTTACCCAAATTGTTGAAACCCCCGAAAACTCCATCTGTACCAAGCTCCGCCAAGGTGTCATTGGCTCCCAAGCCTTCGACTTCCTCCCAGAAGGCTACTCCCCCTTCTAAGGGGTCGAGAGCGAAGTCAAGAAGGTCTAAAAAACCTGACTTTGACCCTGAAGCCTTCGCAGAGTCAATGATGAAAATGCTGTCTGAGCAGGTCACTTCTCAGTTCGAGGCAATGTCTCGCGATCTTGCCTCGAGCTTTGAGTCGTCAGGGAAGTATGTTCAATCCTTGGCGTAGAGACTGAAGACGCAAGAGGAGTCGCTTGCCGGACTGGTTAGTTCAGGTCCGGTACAGCAACGGAGTTATGCTATTCCAGACGCCTCTAAGCTGCCAGCTTATGAGGACTGTAACCCTTGGCGTCTCGCTTTCAATGCCCCCTTCGCTAATGGTAAATTAACCATCGAAGGCTGTGGCACCCGCCCCGTGGAAGATTACGAGTTCTTCCCAGCGGATCTTGTTTTTCCCTTCCTGGGGTATGCTCGTCTTTCCGAGGAAGCCCTGGTAAGGGAAGATAAGGTTCCCAAGGAGACTGTGATCTTTCCTAGGGACCAAGCGCAGTCGGCATGGGTTAGGATCCTATCTGACTGGGAGTGTATGAACACTAAATTGACCCCTCATAAAGGCTGTTTCACAATGTTTACTGTTAATGAGGATGTTCCAACTCCTTGCACCTCCAAAGTAGCGGAGTTAACCTTTCAGACGGAACCTACCTCTCTTCTCTTTCCAGCAGACTTAGAATGCTGGGCTGGGGCTCCGGAAACCTTCACTGTGGGTAAACTAGATCCGGAGTGCGCTTCGAATCTCTTCAGCGATCAGTTGCCCAGGATTCCGGAGTCTCTGATCAAAGCTGAGTATGAGGCTAGGTGCCGTCTCAGCAGGTCCATCAACTCCATCACCTCGGCGGAGTTGACATCTGCAGTATATAAGGACGAACCTGTGTTCAGGATCCTGACTAAATCACTTCTGGCCTCATTCCAGAGTGAGTTATTTGACTTTATAGTGGCAAGAAGGAACTGCCGAAAATTTGTTCTGGCTGACGCTACCATCCGTCATGAGCCGAACAAACTCATAAAATCCTCTATCTGGGGGACCAACCTCTTTCCCAAGGACATGGTGAACTCGGTGATTAGTGAGGCCTCAAGGGCCAATCAAAATCTCAGGATTCGTTGGGGATTTCCTTTCAAGAGGAAGTCTTCAGAGTTTTCGGGGCCCCAACCTAAAGGCAGGAAGAGAACTAGGAGGTTCCACCCTTACAAGGCACCCCAGACCCAGACAATTGTTCAGGCAGTTCCGGTAAGCCAAATTGCTCAGCCTTCCACCTCCAAGGGACATCCTCAATATGTTTTGCTGAACCAACCAGCCCACCATCCTGCTGGTTCAGCAACTTATGTCTCCTCCCCGGCCTTCAACCCTACCTATGAATCGCAGTCCTTTCAAAGCTACCGCCAATTCAGGGGCAATAGAGGTAGAGGAAGTTTTAGGTCCAGGCACGGTTCCAGACTCCAATCTAGAGGCAGAGGCTCAAGAGGAGGCAGGGATAATAAGCCCTCCACTAAGTAAGCCTCCTCAGGTAGGTGGGAGATTGTGCCTCTTCAGGGACCATTGGACATTCAGTCCATGGGCCCACAGTATTATTTCAAAGGGCCTAGGGTGGAGCTGGGTAAGGGGACCTCCTCCACTAGTCAGGTTCTATCAGACTCCAACACCGGATCTGTTAGACTATGCAAAAGACCTTCTTTTAAAGAAGGCAATAAAGAAAGTCAGGCATCTAAAATTTCAAGGACGCTTGTTCAGCGTGTCAAAGAAAGACTCAGACAAGAGAAGAGTGATTTTAGACCTATCAACTCTAAATTCTTACATTCAATGCGACAGGTTCCGTATGTTGACCGTCTCTCAGGTGCGGACCTTACTTCCCCGTGGGGCCGTCACCACCTCTATAGATCTTACAGACGCTTATTATCATGTGCCAATAGCAAGAAACTTCTCCCCTTATCTAGGGTTCAGACTGGGCAGACAGGCTTACTCGTTCAGGGTAATGCCCTTCGGGCTCAACATAGCACCCAGGATCTTCACCAAACTGGGAGAAGCCGTGGTACAGGAACTGAGATCTCAAGATATCAAACTCGTGGCTTATCTAGATGATTGGCTAATCTAGGCCTCCAGCGACTCCGAATGTCGGAAGTCGACCAAGATAGTCATTCAGTTCCTAGAGTATCTAGGTTTTCATATAAATACAAAGAAATCTCGTCTGACCCCAGCAGCCAAATTTCAGTGGCTGGGCATCCAGTGGGACTTAGGCACCCACAAACTTTCGATTCCCCAAGCAAAATGCAAAGAGATAGCCAAAGCAACAAGGCAGTTTCTCAAGTGCAAATGAGCCTCTCGTCGCACTCAAGAAAGAATCCTGGGTTCCCTTCAGTTTGCGTCAGTAACAGACCTTCTCCTCAAAGCAAAACTGAAGGACATAAATCGAGTGTGGCGGAGACGAGCAAATTGCAATTTCAGGGACAAAGTCTCCCTCATACCTCCAATCTTAAAGAAAAGACTTTGCCCTTGGACAAGGGCCAAGAGTCTTTCCAAATCAATTCCTTTACAATTCCCCCCTGCAGCCCTGATCATCCACACGGACGCATCTCTTACCGGTTGGGGGAGTTACTCACAATACAAGAAAGTTCAAGGAACCTGGTTGAATCCCTTTCGTCACTTCCACATAAACATTCTGGAAGCAATGGCAGTTTTCTTGACTCTGAAACGCTTACGTCCGGCCAGGAACATACATGTCAGATTAGTTCTGGACAGTGCAGTGATAGTTCATTGTCTGAACAGGGGAGGTTCCAAGACAAGCCACATAAATCACGTAATGGTAGCAGTCTTTTCATTAGCAATGAAAAATCATTGGCACTTGTCAGCCACACATCTGTCAGGAGTAAGGAACGTGATTGCAGATTCTCTGTCAAGAACGACTCCTCTGGAATCGGAATGGTCTCTAGACAAGAAATCCTTCAATTGGATTTGCCAACAGATTCCCAGGCTCCAGGTGGACCTGTTTGCCACGGAATCAAATCACAAACTCCCATGTTATATAGCTCCGAACCTGGACCCTCGGGCTTACGCTACAGACGCAATGTCAATAGACTGGAACAAATGGCAGAAAGTCTATCTATTTCCTCCAGTAAATCTTCTGTGGAAAGTTCTACACAAACTCAGGTCATTCAAAGGTCGAATAGCCTTAGTATAGTGCAGCAGATTGCTGTAAAAATCGTTCAGATAGTGAAACAAGCATGAAATTTGGCACAAACATTCCTAAGACTACGCTCTCTTAGAAAAGGGCGCTGGCCACCTGAAAATCCAAGATGGCGGCTATTTTTCAAAATGGCTGCCATCTATGTTGAGATTCACTGGTTTGGGAGCATCTATTGGATGGAATATGCCAGTTTTTTTTTAAACCTCGACTTTTAGGTTATAAAAATGTTCCATACCACACATTTTATTGAAAACCCTTACTAAATGAATTGTAACCAAGATGGCGTACAAAATGGTTGCCATAAAAGTTTTTTTCTATCCACAGCGCTAGCAGACATAGAGACCAACTGTTTTTATTTAATGGTATATTCATGTGATCAGACAGTTTAACTAATATGCTATTTTCAACTGAAATAGTAATGGTATGGTCACATACAACATTGTGTCTAAGACTGTAACCATAAAAAGAAAAGAAGAGAAATACGGACTAAACACAACCAATCTATGTATAGGTCTCTCAACCTACACCTTTGAAAAATTCGAGGATAAGAAGGTAGGCATAGCATGACACGTTGGATGCTCAAGCTAGATTATCTACTGAAGAGAGGCAATATTTATCTAGACTTCACATTTGCAAGTGCACAGAGCTGTGCAGGGAAGACCCAGCTTGTAGCACTTGCACCTTTCCCGACAGCCTGCTTTGCATCCACATTTGGTAAGCTGTTGGCAACTCTTGGCTAAGGGCGAGTTGGTTGTCAGAGGACTTGCCATGCTTCACCAGACTTTGCCATCCCCACTCAGCAGGGTTCTCTGGCTGTGGCTGACACTGGGTGGCCTGCCCCACACACATCCAGCCTGGTACGCAGCACGCTTGGTGTGTTGGAGGAGAGCTCCCTGGTTGGTGGAATGGCCTCATATGCCCTTTGTTTTCTGGCAAACATATCAAGTCTAGCCTCATCCACAGTGCCAGCAGTGCTGGATCTTTCATACATAAGTATGACAAACCTCTCAGGACCTTCAGGTCACTCTCTTCCACTCTGAGAGGGTAGTGACTCAGTTTGGAGAACACAGTGGAGGCCTCTGGAAAGATGTTCCATGTCTGCCAGGCGGTCTTCTTGCCCTTGCTCGGAAGGCTGACACTGTATCACAGCCTGTGAACGCATGGAAGAAGAGCATGCCATTCACCTTCTCCTGGCCCAGAGAGTTGCACAGGTCATGCACAGCAATCCAGCGCAGGCTCTGGCCTTGGCCAAATGCCACCCATAGCTTCTCTAGCCCTAGATTGTGGAGAGTGGAGAAAGCACTGACTGCAACGACAAGAACATCTGTGTCATTTGCTTTAACCGTGATGGTCTTGGCTCCATGTTCTGTGGCATATTTGGCATGGAGAAAGATGCGGGTGTCAGCTTCCTCATGAGAGCACTTTTCCAGTCCCTGAAGACTAGCCTCATGAGTGCTGAGGACAGCAGACCCTTTCGTGGCAATGACAACATTTGTGGCAGACATCTGGGCAACTTTGTCTGCCAGGAACTGGAACAACTCTGTCTTGTTGGCATCGTGTCTTAGGAAATTGCGCCAGTTGGATGGAATTGTGTTCTTGTCTGTCACCTTGCGCCTTCCTCCTTGACCACGTTGGAGCCTGGTCTCAGCTTTGAGGCTGGATGTATTGTATACATCAAATACAAGATGTGATGATGTGTACTTGCTGCTATAGGATTGTATCACAGGCAAGAAGTCGCAAAGTGCATAGCCCTCAAAGGTCTTTCCTTTCTTTGGTGGCAAGGCATGGACCAAAGCTGATCCATCTACAATGAGGACATCAGTCTTTGGTTCTTTGTCTTCTAGTGTAACATTGACTCTCCAGGACCGAGGTCAGCTGAGACTTCTGACATGTGTACAGCCTACCACCCTCACTAAGGGAAGCTGGGAATGTTTGATTCTCGTGCTGGAAGAATTCCTGCAGATCACATTCACGGCTCTGACAGGATATAAATAGCTTTGAGAAAAGCTGGCAATCCTCCTTCAGAAGTTTCTGCTTTGACTGTTCTACAGGAGCAGCTTCTTGCCTGAAGAAGTCAGTTCTGTTCTTCTTTATCGGCTCATAGAAGGAGACTGCATTGTTTGCCAAAGAGTCTGAAAACTTCTGAAATTTAGTGCGGCCTCTGTCAAGGTGTGTCTGTAGAAGTTCTGCTGAGCTGGGGTGGGCAATGTCTTTGTTGTCAATGGAATACAGATCCTGGCTCTCTTCCTGAAAAGGACTTCCCAAGTGTTGCAAAGCCAATGACAGCTTGCTGACTCTCTCAAGAATGTCTTCTGCGCATGAGGTGTTTGTTCATGGTGTGTTGTCTGCTCATTAGACTCCTTACTTTGAACCTCTGTTTCAGTATGCAGACACCAAGCCGGATGATCTCTGGGCCAGCCACCATCCATCTTCTGAGTGCTGACGGATCTTCAGTCAGCCCAATGGCTCCGCCATCAGCCTTTATAAAGGCATTGGTCTGCTCATGAGCTTGGTCAAGAGCCATTGCTGAGAACTGGCGACTGGTCTTGTGCACAACAAAGTTGCCAGCCTTGAACTCCTTGTGCAACTCTGGGTGTGAACTCTCTAGGTAAGCATGTCCCTGAGGTGAATAGGCAGCCAACGAGCATAGTTTGTATTATTGTTGGAAAAGAAGTAGGGTATCAGCTCATGCAATGCCTGGCAGTAGAGGACAAAATTGGCCTCACGGAAGGACCTGATCAGTAGGAATATCACAAGTTTCATAGACAACACCATGTGCCAGAAGTGGAAATGTGGACTCTGCTGTCTTCGAAGGTCACACCACTCCTCAAACTCTAATGCCTGCTCATTGTTGTTTGCTTTCTCAGCACAGTAGTCAGTGTATGCTGTCCTCAGGAGTTTGTACAAACTAGAGGCTGTAACCTGGTGCATCTGCCGTGTCCTGGTTACACTTGCAGCTGACAGGAAGGATTCTGCAGTTCCAGATGAAGCAACTCCTGCCTCCACCAGAGCTCCTGTCCAACCACTGCCATGAAGAAGAGTACCAAGCTGGTCTGGGGCTGTTAGAAAGCATTTGGGACACTAAACTAAACTATACTACAACTACTAGTCTAAGACTACAGGATTAGTAAAGCTGGATTAGCTGGCACTGAACCCCATGCTGAGTTACACAGCAGTGATGTCACCAGTGTGCCCTGGTTGTGTGCAGACATACACTCTTTTACATTTATTAATTTTCCTTCAAAATTGATGAGTTATTCGAAAGAGATGGCCTCATTAGGATCTAAAACCACAAAAACCAAGATCCATGCTTAAAACGATAATTGTTGAACGGGCATTATTTCTCATTATAATTATTGTTTCTACCTTTTCTTGGCAGCCATATAGCCCCATATTTAAAGGTAAACTGTACTGGGAAGCTACAGAAACATAATATTCACAAGAAATAGTATGGAAGAGCTTTACCATATTGCTAGAAGCAAATACATGCCATTCTAGTGAAAAATTAGCCAAAATCTGTCGATACTGGCCGCCATCTTGGAATTTGGCCATATTAAATTTTTTTGCGTGGCCAGCGCCCTTTTCTGATAGAAGGAACTTTAAAGAGCACTTGTGCAAAATTTCATGCTTGTTTCACTATCTGAACGATTCTTATGAAATATGCAATTATCTGCTGCACTAGTAGCCCCCAAGTGGCCGAAGAGCAACTGGTTTCCCCTTCTGTTAGAGCTGAAACTCAGAGCCTTGCAAATTCCTCATCCAATATTAACCCAAGTAGTGCAAACTCAGACTGTGTCAGCTTCCTCAGGAATGCTGAATGCCCTAACTTTATGGATTTCATGAAGTTTACGGCTCAGAAAAATGCTAATGTTGATCCTCTGAACACAATGTTTTTGGAATCAGATAAGAGAGAAACTACTCTTCGTCAGTATGATTCGGCAGTAAGAAAACTTGCTAACTTCCTGAAAGAATCAGACGTTCATACTATGACTACAAATCTCACGATCTCATTTTTTAAGGCCCTTTTTGACAAAGGTCTGGCGGCTAGTACCATTACTACAACTAAATCCGCCTTAAAGAAAGTATTCCAGTGGGGATTTAACATTGACCTAACGGATTCATATTTTTCATCTATTCCTAAAGTTTGTGCTCGTCTTAGACCAACAACCTGTCCTAAAATGGTCTCTTGGTTTTTAAATGACGTTTTAAAATTAGCCTCAGACACAAATAATGAATCTTGCTCTTATTCGACTCTTCTTAGAAAAACTCTGTTTTTAATTAGCCTGGCTTCAGGAGCTAGAATCTCTGAACTTTCAGCCCTTTCTAGAGAGTCGAATCATGTGGATTTCCTCCCATCAGGAGAGGTTCTACTCTCTCCGGATCAAATGTTTTTAGCCAAGAATGAAGACCCTCTAATTAGGTGGTCTCCCTGGAAGATTATACCTCTTCCGGAGGATCCTTCCCTATGTCCGGTGGTTACATTAAAAGCCTACCTTGAAAGGACCTCTCAGAGGTCTTCAGGTCCACTTTTTGTTAGAGAGAATGGTGGAACCATCTCCTTGAATGTTATTAGACAACAAATACTTTATTTTATTAAACAAGCCAACCCGGATTCAATCCCCCAGGTCCATGATATCCGGGCTGTAGCCACCTCAGTTAATTACTTCCAACATATGAATTTTGATGAAATTAAGAGATATACGGGCTGGAAATCCCCTAGAGTCTTTAAACGTCACTACCTTAAATCCTTGGAGGCTTTGAAATTTTCTGCTGTCGCTGCAGGGAACATTGTTTCCCCAGAGTCAGCCTAATATTATATTATTTTTGTATTTTGTAATTTTGTAATGTGTAATTGTAATTATATTTGTATTTTGCTTGCCCTACCAATTGGTATACCTCTCACCTACCTGCCTCGCTTGTATTCCTGTCCTTTCTACCTTGTTGACTGGGTTTGGGTTGCTTCACAATCCACTCCTGTCTTTGTTTTTACCATCCTTGTTGAAAAATTTTTTCACCAAATCTTGTTAATTTTAGGTGATGATTTCTAGTTTAACTGTTAAACGTGTTCTTGTAACTGCATTGTTTTGTATTGATTAGGGTAGTTAAAACTTATTTTGTACATATTTATATTTTTCTATTCTAATTTGGATAAGTAAAAAGCATATTCAAAATTAATTTTATTTCTCCTTAGTAAAATTTATATTTTGACAATTAATCCTTTTATGTTTACAAGCTTTTTGGTCAATTCTCTGCTACTATTTCACTCAGCGACACAGGTCGATCCCAGAAAAGGGATTTTGACAAAGGAAATATCTGTTTCTGGGTGAAGACCTGTGTCGCTCAGTGAACCCTCCCCTCTCTATATTTCCCACCCTAGGCTAGCCAAAAAGCTTGGGTGCTATTTTGGGATGGGGCATTATGGGTAGAATTAGTAGTAGCAAGTGGTGAAGGACCGTTGTATTGGCACCTCTTAGATAGAGGGGTTTTGGAGAGGAGGAGTCTATTGGGTTAAGCATCTGTGGTAGTGGCTTCCATTCCCTCCTAGATGACATACCGACATCCTATAAGGATGTATCGACCCAGAGGTAATAACTCTGGCATCCTATTAGCTGTATAGGTTTTTCTCTGGTATATCTAGCAATATTTATACCTAGAAATGTGTGCTATATAAGGACATTTCACTGAGCGACACAGGTCTTCACCCAGAAATAGATTTTTCCTTTGTCAAAATCCCTTATATACATACATTTTAAAAAATTTGAAAAAACTGCCACAGATGGTTGGCAATGCTGCATGGCCTCAATAAAGTGCTGGTAATGCTGCCTACAGTCAGACTGATTGGGAAAGATTTTTGGGGGTGGGGGAAGGCTTGTGATATTTCCATGGTGGGAGGGGCACTCAGATGGCTTGGTGCCACTGGAGAGGAGGGGCAATAAGGCTGTGTAGAGGAAGGCTCAGAGAAAGGGTTGTTTTGGAAGGTGGGTGGAGCTGGGGAGCAGTTTTAATGACTGGGAGGGGATGGGGATGCAGTGATGGATTGAAGAAGAGGGCTAGGTAGACCTGACTTGATAGAGCATGTTTGGTTTCGTGTTTTTATGTTTATGATACAGTAATTCACATTATTTTGAAGGATATGTACAGTAGTGATGTACGAGAGAGAGAGAGAGAGAGAGAGAGAGAGAGAGAGAGAGAGAAACAGTAACCGAAGTATGTTTGCATTGAGGTACAGTAAGACACACATCCTTTACTTTTTGATCTGTATTGTATGCTACAGTATTTTCTCGTTTATATTTTTAAAGTATTTTCTCACTTTTTACTCTTTCAGACCAAAAGATACATGCAAACATGTGCATAGGGTATGTATGTATGCACACACTCATTCCATGCCGTTGATGAACTTGGTACACCCTGTTTGGTTTTGTCTTGCCTACATATGAAATTTGCATTTTAAATATGTTTATGGTGATTACAGATGAAACATCAGCAGTGATAAAATATTCTCTCGTGTACTGTTATAACACTTGTGATAATCGTACTTACAGTCAATTATACTTTTAATGAAATATTGTACAGTAAATCAGGCAAAGCAAAAATATGGCAACGCGTGCCTACAGATGCACGCGCTCATTTGATGGCGTCATGAACGTCCTGGAATTTGTGAAGTTTCGTGGTTTTATGCCTGTGGTACAGTAATTGATATTAAAGTTATGTACACTACTGGTACATGGTAGAGAGAGTCAGTTTAGTTTATATTTTATGCTGCAGGATTCTTGTTTATATTTTTACTGTATTTTCTCATTTTTTCTACAAACCTAAAGATAAGTGCAATCGTGTGCGTAGGGTATGTATGTATGCACACGCTCATTCCATGCTGTCGGTGAACTTGGTACAACCTGTTTGGTTTTGTCTTTCCTTCATATAAAATTTATAATTTAAATATTTTTATGGTGATAAGAGATGAAATATCAACAGTGATAAAATATTCTCTTGTGTGCTGTTATGATATTTGTGGTAATCATACTTAGAGTCAACTAAACTTGTGATAAAAATGGTGCAGTAAGTCATGCAAAGCAAAAAAGGGATTTTGACAAAGGAAAAATCTATTTCTGAGGAAGGTCCCGTGTCACCCGGTGAAATTCCATTACAGCACGAATTTCTAGGTATAATATGCTAGATATACCAGAGAAAAAAGAGCTTTCAGGAAAGCTGGGGTTACTACCCCCAGTCGAGCGTCTTCTCCAAGGAAGACGTCGGTATAACGAAGGGTGAGTGAAAGATCACTACCACGGAGACCTACTCGAAAGATCTCTCCCTATCAAAACCCCCGGAATAGAGCGGTGAGCCGTTACAGCCCCTACACCCAATACCCGCCAGGACGGCGACACCAGCGCCACCTACCTCATTCCATGCTAGCACTAACCCCAGACTTGGCATGTGCAAAAAGGGGGAGCTATAGGTGAGTCAGGGAGGGTCACCGGGTGACACGGGACCTTCCTCAGAAATAGATTTTCCTTTGTCAAAATCCCTTTCTGAGTTCAGTCCCGTGTCAGCCGGTGAAATAGTGACAGAGAATCATGCCAAGGCTGCAAACTACGAGGAAACAGGGTAATCTGAAGAAAAACATAAATTACGAAAAGTTTAATGAGGGAATCTCTTACATGTGAGAAGAACACTAAACCTAAGGCACATCAAAGACTTAAAATCAGTAAAAAGTAGGGAAGTCCCAGCACGACGGGAAGGGGTCCCCAAAACCATAACACTACTAAAGCACAATATCACACGAAAATTGGATAGGTTCAACGGTACATACAATCTTAATTGGTATATACAATCTTAAAGCTACACACGCAAACTTAAGCTAAACACGTAAGAGATCAACCAATTGGTAAACAAAATATACAGTGCATATACATATATCTGGGGTACATGGAGCAAAATAAAAACTGCCCAGTACCCCACAAGAAAAACAATCATAACATGTCAGATTACAGTTTCCAGTCAACAGAGACAATTTACATCAATATGAGGAGCAAGGCAGTGAGGCATGATCAACCAGGAGGATAAGCAGAGAAGTAAATGAGGCAGGCGGGCGGGGGGGAAAGGAGGATAAGGATATGATTGGTTAAGGTGGGGAGATGACACTTCCCACAGCTATGGTAGAAAATTTCAGGGCTTGACGATTTTTAAATAGTGGCGTTTAAACACTAGATGTGATTTCAACCCGTGTATTTAGTCAATTCTGAAAATCCATATTATGAAAGTAATTAATGGAAGTAGCAACTGCTCGAATATCATGAACCTTAGGAACTGAATCTGGGTTGGCTTGTTTAATAAAATACAGAATTTGTTGTCTTATACCATTCAGTGAAAGAGTACCACCTTTCTCCCTGATAAAAAGAGGACCCGACTTACTCTGTGGAGTTCTTAAAAGGTAAGATTTAAGTGTATAAACTGGACATAAAGACTGGTCTTATGGAAGGGCACCACCTTCCAAGGAGACCACCTGTCTTGTGGGTCTTCGTTTTTGGCTAAGAATCTAGGATCAGGGGAAAGGAGGACCTCTCCAGAAGGGAGGAAGTTCACAAAATTATCACCTCTAGTGAGCCGACAGCTCTGAGATTCTAGCACCTGAAGCCAAGCTAATCAGAAATAAGGTCTTCCTTAACAGATCCTGATAAGAGCATTGAAAGTTATCTATCTCTGATGCTAACTTAAGGACGTCATTGAGAAACCACGTAACGGAATGTGGGCGTGATACTGGGTCTCAGGCGAGCGCATGCTCTGGGGATGGATGAAAAATAGGAATCTGTAAGGTCGATTTTAAAGCCGTATAGAAATACTTTCTTCAGGGCTGACTTGACTGTGGTAATAGTGGCCGGAGCAAGGCCTTTTTCAAACAGTGATCTAAAGAAAGAGACTCCTAAATTAGTCGTCATGATTTTGGCTTCAGATGCTTTTAGGAAGGAGGCTAACTTTTGACTGCTGAATCATATTGTCTAAGAGTAGAATCTCTTTTATCTGATTCAAAAATAGTGTTGACAGGGTCAATGTTTGCCCTTTTGGGCTGCGAATTTTATAAAGTCCATAAAACTAGGGCATTCTGAATTCTTGAGGAAGCTGACACAGTCTTGGTTTGTACTGTCTGGGTCAGTATGGGCTTGGGAATCCGAAGACTCCGCAATCCCAGTTCCTGAAGAAGAGGGAACCAATTGCTCTTCGGCCAATAGGGGCTACTAGGGCTGGTTGACCTTTGAATGTCCTGAGTTTGTGTAATACTTTCAGTAGTAAATTTATTGGAGGAACAGATAAATTTTCTCCCAATTGTTCCAATCTATTGTCATTGCGTCCGTGGCGTCGCCTGAGGGTCCAGGTTGGGGCCACATAACAGGGGAGCTTGAAGTTGCTTTCCGTCGCGAACAGATCCACTTGGAGACCCGGAACCCGGCAAATCCATTTGAAAGATTCCGTCCAGGGACCACTCCGTCTCCAGCGGAGTAGTCCTGGACAGGGAATCCGCCACCACGTTCCGTACCCCGCTAGGTGGGTGGCTGACAGGTGCCAGCCGTGCTTGTTCGCCAGGGAGAAGATAGCAACCATTACTTGGTTTACTCGACCTGATTTGGAGCCGCCCCTGTTGATGCAATGAACTACCACTGCGCTGTCAATACCAGCCTGATATGAATCCGGTTGGGGCGGGATTTTCTTTAAAGTTAGAAAGACCGCCATAGCTTCCAGGGTGTTTATATGGAACTGCTGAAACATTGTGGACCACATTCCTTGTACTTTTTGTTTTGGAGAATATCCCCCCCAGCCGCTTAGGGAAGCGTCTGTGTGGACAACTAGTGCCGGAGGAAATTGAAGCGGAACTGACTTGGAGAGGCCCTTGACTGTGGTCCAAGGCCGCAGTCTTGTTTTAAGATTCGAGGATGGAGGAGACCTTGTCTCTGAGCTTGACATTGGCTCGACTCCGCCACACTCTGTTTATGTCTTTTAGTTTCGCTTTTAAGAGCAGGTCTGTCACTGAGGCAAATTGAAGGGACCCAAGACCCTTTCTTGGGATCGGCGGGATGCTGATTGATTTTTGAGAAATTTTCTGGTGAGAGATGCTATCTCTTTCCTCTTGGGAGGCGGGAGAGATAACGTGAGCAGACAGATCCCACTGGAGGCCCAGCCACTGAAACCGGGACTCGGAGTCAGGCGGGACTTTTCTCTGTTCAGTTGAAAACCTAACGATTCCAGGAAGTTGATGACTATGGTCGTAGCCTTCTGACACTCTAGAACTGTTGGTGCCCAAATTATCCAATCATCCAGGTATGCTGCTAGGGATATCCTCGGGACCGGGTTGTTGAACTACCGTGTCCGCCAGCTTGGTGAATACCCTGGGCGCAATGTTTAGGCCGAAGGGCATGACCTTGAAGGAGTAGGCTTGATTCCCGAGTCTGAAACCGAGGAACTGAGAGAAGTTCAGCGCAAACCGGGGCGTGATAATAAGCGTCTGAAAGATCGATAGAGGTGGTGACGGCTCCACCGGAAGTAGAGTCCGTACCTGAGCTACTGTAAGCATGCGAAATTTGTCGCATTTTATGTAGAGATTTAGGCGCGACAGATCCAGGATCACTCTTTGCTGATCTGAGTCTTTTTGGGAACTGTGAATAACCTGCCTTGAAATTTTAGGTGCCTTACTTTCTTTATTGCTCGTTTGTTGAGCAATTCTGCCACATAATCTCGTAGGATTGATGAGGGTGGCTGGTAAAACCTGTTCGGAGGAGGAGGTTCCTTGATCCAGCTCCAACCCAGACCTTTGGACACAATACTGTGTGCCCAAGGGCTGAAGGTCCATTGGTCCCTGAACCAATACAGGCGACCACCTACCTGTGTTTTCTCAGTGGGAGGGAGCGGGTTTTTCCCTCTACCACGTCCAGGTTTTCCTCTTGGGGTGGTGTTGCCTTTCCTCTGTGAGGGCCCTGCCTCTTCCCCCTTGCGATCCTGTTAAGGCCGTGAAAGTAACCCCGGCCCTCATAGGTGGGGTTGTATGCTGGTGAAGTAACATACGAGGCGCAGCAAGGGAATGAGCTGGTTGGACCAGCACATATTGTTGGGGTGAGCTTTTGAGGTGGAGGGCTGTGCCACTGCCGAGACTGGGACAGCTTGACTACCGCCTGCTGGTGGGGCCTCTTATGTCTCCTAAAACGTTTACCTCCTCTCGTCTGGGGGCCGCCAGATTCTGGGGTCTTGCGCTTGTAGGCGGAGATGCCCCAGCGAGCGCAGACTCTGGTTGGCCCTTGTAGCCTCAGTCATGACGTTAGTAACCTCTTCTTCTGGGAAGAGGTTAGGCCCCAGATCGAGCTCTTCACGAGCTTGTTAGGCTCGTGACGGATAGTAGCATTTGCGAAGATAAACTTTCTGCATTCCAGTCTGGCCATGATGAACTCAAACAGGTCAGACTGAAAGCCAGCTAACAGGGACTTAGCTAAGACCTGGAAAAAAGGCTCGTCCGCGCCGGAGACGGCAGTGGCTTCCGTGAGGCAGACGGAGTTCAGGGACCGGGCTAACTTAGTCCGGGCATCAAACTCCGCCTTTAACAAAGATTCCGGCAGCAGGGAGTTCCTCACTAAACTGTGAGGAAGCACAGAGGGGTCCAACTTCCCGACCGTGAAGGTGGGCGGGCATCCATCCAGAACTCATCACTTCCTGGGAACACCAGGGAAGTGGGGTCTGTTTCTCTCAGCTGCGGTAACGGATTACCATCAAAGCACTCTCGGGCCGTAGCCAGGGCGACTTTGTTCAAACAGGGAGTTGGTAAGTTGTCTCCCAGGGCAAACATAGTGAAGTTCCCCTTGAAAGGAGTCAACTTTGTGTTGTCTGCCTGCCACTCCGTCAGAGTGCGCAGGAGAGACGACTGAGCTTGGTCCCTAGGGATGATGACAGTCTCCCTGGGAACCTTATCAGAACGTATCCATGCTTCCTCTGTCAACCTTACGAAGCCTGGATAAGGGGGCAAAAGAGATCGGGGGAAGAACTCCAACTCCTCCAACCGTCTCGTGCCAAGACCCTCAATAGTTAGTTTGCCATCGTGTTGGATGGCCGGAGGGCTGAAACGCCAAGGGTTACCAAGATCGAAAGGCGGGAGGTCCGCCGTGTCGGGAATGACATACTGGGGTTCGGCTGGAGGTGGATTAGCCATTCCCGCCAGCATGTTGTCATAAGTGGCAAACTTTTCGGATATCTTATTATCATAAGTGGCAAACTTTTCTGATATCTGATTGAATTTATCCTATCCTCAGAGAATCTTTGGAACATCTGGTTCGCAAAAAGTCTCCCGCGTCAAAGGCAGGTTGGCGAGGAGGGCTTGGTTTTGCTGCCCTCTTACTCGCGCCTTTGCCGGAGGAACCAGACTTGCTCCCGGAGGCTACAGGTGCTGAGACCTTAGCCTTCGACGGGGAAAGCGATGCTTTCTTGGAGGGCGAGGACTTATAGCCCTTCGCCTTCCATGAAGTCTTCAACTTCAACTTGGGGATAGCTGATGGAGCTCTATCACCCAAGGAGGAAGACTTCCCAAAACCTGAAAATGAAGAAACCGAAGAGGCTGGGGAATCAAAAAGGGGGCCCGCCCCAACAACCTCACCTACCTCGCTACTTACCCCCTGGTCCTGTTCAGTAGCCATGGGTTCTAGGTCTAAGTCCAAGGCGGCGACGTCCTCTGAAACCTCAGCGTAGAGGATATCCACTTGGGGTGGCTGGGTCGCATCCCGGATCTGCTGGATGATGGGGGTGGCAAGATCTTCTGGCACTGCGGCCGCCACCCGTGCGCCGGGGTAGAGCAGGTCCCTCAACCTGGCGTCGAGGCGTAGGGCTTCCCGACGGAACATTCCCTACCAAACCCAGCCACCCAGGCCGGAGAGATTCAAGGCCAACTTCTTAGAGGACTTGTCCGCCTGAAAGAAAACCCAGCAATTAGCTAAGGGCGAAAAAAACAGTCCGGAAACCACATAAACAAAATTCAAAATGAGGAGCGTAAAAGCGGAGGAAGGTTGTCACTTACCGACTCATCCTGGATGGTTGTGCGCAGAAGGCGAAGCAAACCTCACAACCATCAGGGTGCCAGACTACCAGATCGTCAAGGCGGACCGCACAACCAGCGTGGGTCCGGCACTACGTGACCGTAAGGTTGTTGCAGTGACGCGGTACACCCGGCTCCTCACAGCGAACAGTCTGTAAGTGAAAAACGAACATGAACCTACCACTCTAAGCAATCTAAAGCCCGGCAAGGCCGGGAATTTCAACTGCAACCGGAATACTCGGTGGAGAAGAAATACCTTATCATAAACTAGGCCAATAAGCTCTAAAATACACAGAGTGGAAGGCAAGACTTCCAGACCCGGAATACTCCGGGGAATGAAAGAATGAGACAACAGGAACTTCGCCAAAGGGTTGCCAGTAAAATTAACGGCGGAACCCCGGGCGTAGGACCGGACTCACGTATAAAAATAAGGAGAGTACTCCGAAGATAACACATATATTTATGTTTAAATACGTATATCATGAACAATAACATTAAACAAATGACGGTATAAAGAGTAAATGCTCCGGAGACCGGAGGGATCCGCTCCCCTTATATAAATAAATAAATCCCTCTTCACTTACTTCCCCGCCAGAGAAACAAGGTGGGCAAGATGCTCGTATATTCATAACATAAACCGGAGCAAGTATAATAACCCAGCCGAGTAACCCGACGGGGAGGGAGGAGTGCGGGATAGAGTGTTCGAACACGTTCGAGCTACGAGTGAACGAACCACCAATACCAACACAGCGATGCTAGGGACTGTATGGGAGGGAGCGAATCCCTCTACCAAATGGAGAAGTCCCTGAACTCGGAGAAAACGCCATCTAGCGTCACCCGCACGAGTAGAGCAAGGCTGGAAGGGTGGGGGGGGGTGGAGTAGGGGAGAATGGTAGGCTACAAAGAAAGAGAACAGGAGACGGGGGAAACATATAACCCGCTCAACTGCACTACACCACTCCAAGAATGAACTGAGTCTTTTGGGAACTGTGATTAGGAGGGTGGCCTACTACTAAGGAAGGGAAGCGACCAAGCCTCGATGCCCGACTCCTGCCTAGGCACAGCCTAATAGGGACCTAACCTAGTATAGGCTAGGAAAATGGAAGGAGTGCGGAGGGGGGAGGAGGAACAAACAAGGAGAGAAATTTTGTGCCGAGAACCAACCGGGGACGAGAAGAGGGGGCAAGAAAGGGGCGAAGAATAGCCTAGAGGAGACACATCCAAAGAACTCTATTCCCCAAAGGAAGGAAGAGAACTAAGGGGCTCACTCTGCCCACCAAAAAACGACCCGGAGGAAACAGCAACAAAACTCCCTCAACCTGATGGACCTCCACGCCGAGGGCAAGGGGATGGAAGCAATAACCTACTCCACTAAAAAACCATCACACAAAAATATTGAAATAAAAATGTGCTCAATAGGGTGCGTAGCCTACCTTGCAGGAGCAACGCGGTTAGATCTAAGGCTGCCGCTACCACGAGGAGGTAAACGATGTAAAATAAAAGAACCGAGCACTATCGCCAAGAATAAAATAATAATTGGCCTAATACAGACTAAAATAAAGGGAACCCAACCTGGAGGGGGTACCTGGGCGAACATCACCTCAAAAAGGCCAGTAGGCCAAAATTATGTAAATTTCGAAAAAGGGGTGCCACACAGAAAACCCGCCAGGAGGAGAACCATGGGGCAAAATATATATCATCTATAACGACAAGGAGACAACCCCAACAGAAAAGAACTGATGGGGTCGCCTCACATGATCGACATGGCTGGCGGGGGCGCCATGTGGCGTCATAATAAGATCTCAATATTTATATATAACAAGACCAAAACAGCCAAAATATAGAACAAAACCCCACAATAAGATGGTACTTAACTTGGAGATAGTAAAGCTGCTCGATGACATGGTGAAAGATGGAAAAATCCACAAAAATGGCACGAGCACACAAAATTAAAAGATAGTTATCACGTGCTAGAAAATGGAATGAGGTAGGTGGCGCTGGTGTCGCCATCCTGGCGGGTGTATTGGGTGTAGGGGCTGTAACGGCTCACCGCTCTATTCGGGGTTTTGATAGGGAGAGATCTTTCGAGTAGGTCTCCGTGGTAGTGATCTTTCACTCACCCCTTCCGTTATACCGACGTCTTCCTTGGAGAAGCGGCTCGACTGGGGTAATAACCCCAGCTTTCCTGAAAGCTCTTTTTCTCTGGTATATCTAGCATATTATACCTAGAAATTCGTGCTGTAATGGAATTTCACCAGCTGACACGGGACTGAACTCAGAAAATAAAAGTAACAGGTACGTACCTATGCATGCTCTCATTCGATGGCTTGTGAACGTCGTGGAATTTAGTTTATTGTTTTTATGTTTATGATACAGTATTTCATATTTCATCAAAGGATAGGTACAATACTGAGAGAGAGAGAGAGAGAGAGAGAGAGATAGAGAGAGAGAGAGAGGAACTGAGGTATGGTTACATTGGTAAACAAACGAATTTGGAAACAGCTGTTTTGTGATTTTGAGGGATCTTGCTTGAACATAAAGTATGTTATTTTACCTTTGTATGCAGTACCCATTTTTTACTTATATTTACAAAAATAAAATTAATAATGTCATTAATACGTTAGATTCTTTTAGCAAGTAAAAAATTATTTTCTTCATTCTTTCAGTAGTAGGCTCAATCAGCTGATTCTGAGAGCTAAACATTACAGATGGCCGGTCAATTATTATTTTTTATACATATGATGATAATATATCAGTATAATAATACAGTATAACTTGATTCTGTAGCTAAAATGACAGTTTCATTATCATTACCTTTATCTTGAATACTGCTTTAATAGCGTATTTGACTTTTGCAAGTGGATACTGTGAGCGTAACACCCAGGCTAGCCTAAGTCAATAGTTCACACAGCCTACACATTTCTATCTCATGTCTGGTAATATAATATGGTAACAAATGATAAGGAAGCTGCTGTATAAAAATACATTAATGATCATAAAACCATGGTAGGCTGTGGGTAAACACAGGTAGGCTACCAGCCTAATGAATTGTGTCATTTACTAGAGAGAGAAACAAAGGTGCAGTTTTTTTCAAAGTGTATTTGTGCAGTATGTTTTGTTATGAATATGGGGAAAAAGGTAGATAATTGCCTTTTGCATAAAGTTTTCTGTTTAAAGTGTGATGGTTGTTCTTTATAAGCATACTCAGTGTTTACAGTTATATGTTATTGACAAGGTTAGGTGAGGAAGGGTAGAGTTGCCCTTGAACACCCCTAGATTTTTACTTGCCATTATTCAGATTTCTCCTTAATCGATGGACCCTTGGCTCTATTAATCCGGGTAATCGAAGGATTACTGTAATAACTTTTTTTAAAATGAACAGTGTACCAGATTTGTCAGATTTCGTCATGTTTATATTTTTATTATATTTGAATTCACTGATGGCAACTATAAATGTTTTAGGGACACTTGGAGTGTCTTGCTTTTTCATATTTCTATAAACAAATCCCTTGATTATGTACACATCCTCACTGGCAATGTCATTGTATGTTTTCATAGGAAGTGCTAATGGTTCAGGATATTAATATAAGGTACCTAAGTGGATCCCTTGTGGAAGTCAGTGTCTCCTGAATGGCAAATTATCTGTTTCTTAAGCCATTGGAAGCTCTGCTTTCATTTCCTTGGCATTCCAAAAAAAATGAAATACAGTAATAGTATTTTTGTTGCTTTGGCAGCATTAAAATCACCATAGCCTGAGGCATGGGGTTTGCTGCTGCATAACCTATATTTAAATTGTACAAAATTTATAAAAAAATACAAGTTTTGGGGTTTTGAATATGTTGATGAGGTGCAAAGAAAAAGAAATTTATGACAGCTTTTTTAAGAGAAAGCTGTATGTTTTGACACTGTTACAAAAGAGAAAGAGTACTGCTTGCTGTAATGGGAAGGACAAAGGGATCGTTGTGTTTGAGATAGCTTGAAAGTGTAGCACCTGTAGTGTCAGGAAGACTCTGGGGATGGGTGAAAGAGTAGATATAGTTCAAAGTTTGTAAGGCTAAGAGCAAGCATTGTAAGAGAAAGTTTTTATAGTTAGTATCTTTAGTCTGTGATGGAAAAGCACAAGAATGACAAAATGTTTCTGTAGAATTTGGATATATACGTGGGTAGGTTGTAGAATATAAATGGGTTGGTGTTCCAGGTGACTTAGATGCATTAGTGGCAGAGGAAGAGATAACTATCTTTGCAGGTATGAAGTTCCTAGCATGCAATAAGACAGAAAGTAATAATGTTTTTGGAAAGGTTGTTGATTGTTCATAACACAGCTTTTAAGTGTACTTGGATAGGAGAAAATAGTAAAGAAAAGTTTTATTAGATAATATGGTAATAGGTTGGACCGGAGGCATAATTGCTCGTTATTTAGTTAAGGTGAAAGAGCTAGAATGAGCTCAAGTTGGAGTTGAAGGGGTGAATAGGTGGCTGTACATATAATTGAAGGCACATGTTATTGATAAGGGAGAAATCAGAAGAGTTATTTAGGAGGAAATGGACAAAAATGAGCTCAGGCCAGAGACAGAGGTAGTACTGGTATCCAGAATTCTTAGACGGGGGCATTGAATCAGCAGGGCGTGTTTGATGTTATATAAAGTTAAGAAGATGAATGAAAACAATAAATGCAGGAATGAGGAAGTGAGAGTTTTCAAGAAAGAAAAAAACAGAAAATCTTTAATAAATATCCTCAAGGCTGGACAGAGCAGCCTAGAAGGATGTGACAGAGAAAAAAAGACATTGAATGAAAATGAAGGGGTGAATATGAACAAAAAATTGCAGAGAATAAGAATTTGATGTACTTGGAAGTAAATGAAAAAAAAGAAAGGTTAATGATCAAATCAAGTATAGAATAAAAGATGCAACTAGGGAAATGTTTGAAGTGAATGCAATCCTGGGTCAATGAAGTGAATATTTCAAAGTTATGTTGAATATGGGTGATAGAAGAAAGGGAGAAATGAGTGATGCAAGAGGGTGGCAATAATGAAAGTTTGAAAATGTTCGAGGAAAGTAAAAAAAAAAATGCTCCTCGAACGTTTGAAAACGTTCCGGTTTGAAAAGCAATCCGGTTAAGATGTTTAGAACTGGAAACACCAGGAATTTACAGGATGACAAGTTAGATGCTGCAGTATGATATGTGGTTAAAGTGTGACTGAGTGACTGACAGGAGGGTTTGTAAGGCATGTCTAGATGAGGGAAAAGTTCCAGAGCAGTTAGAAAAACGATTAGGTGTTCGTTAGCGCAGCATATGAATGAATGAATGTGATAGAGAGTTAAGAATTATAAAGGCATAACATTTCTTTGTGTACTGCAGCAGGTGTATGGTAAATTAAGAAAGTAAGGTGCATGACAATGGAAGAATATTGTGTGTTTAGACAAGGATGAAGGTGCTCAGGTAAAGTATTTGCAGTGAAACAGTTTCTGAGAATTTTGAAAGTAGAAGGAAAAAAGCTTTACAAGGCATGCCTGGCCATAGAAAATTCTCATAATAGAACTAATTGAGAGGCAATTTGGAAGGTGTTGATGATATATGACATTGAGTAATTAAAGGTTTTTATGATAAAAGTGAGGCATTTGTTAGAATATATAAATTTCTTCTGTGTGAAAATGGTTTCTGATGCAATGGTATGTTGTCTCCATGGCCTCCTAATGTATGTGTTATGAGTTTGCAAAAAGTCAAAGAAATGATTGTATGTGTAGCTTTGATATTTGAAAAGAAAATGTGCAATAGGGACTTTTTTAAAGGGAGTGAATTTTACAGAGTGTGCATGTCCTTCAAATGACATTTGGCGATGATCAGAGATAAGTTTACGATTGTTGACATAACTGATCCTTGAGAAGCTGTTTTAAATTTTACAGTAAATCAACTGCAGTTAGGTGTGCAAAAGATATCAGATTGTGGCCAGCAGTGTTGCCAGCAGTTTGCTTGATGGCAACTTGGGACATATAGTGAATGATGAACTGAGTGTATGAATAATGAATAACGTGGATTAATATTAATGACAAAACTGTGTTGTTACTCAAGGTATGATATGTTTGTGATGCCATGTACTTTTGACTGACTTGAGAGAGAGAGAGAGAGAGAGAGAGAGAGAGAGAGAGAGCACACAGTTTTAGAATATACTTTCAGTGGCATTCTCACTCAAAACTGGTGAATACATCTATAGACCTGAAGTGCACTTTCATAGATCAAAATTCAGTTTAGAAATTTATTGAGCCCATGACTCTTAGAAGCAGCTTTCTTGGGTGAAGTATAGAATCTGAAGTGATAACACAGAACTGAAACTTCATTCTAATTCTTCATTTGCCCACCACTCTTCTTAAGTGAAATTTGCTAATCAGGTTTAGTGTTCTGGCAGAATATGAATTCCAAGTAACAGCTGCACTGCAGATTTGCCTTTTATGGGGTTAGACATGAAATGAATTCTCTGCGCCCATGCACTTTCTACATGAATTCTCATCCATGCTCTCTCCCTTGATTTCCTTGGCCTTCCAACAGGTCTTTGTCCTTCTTCTGTAATGGCCTTCAGTCCTCTCTTCATTCCACCCTGTCATCTTTTACACATTACAATTCCTTCCTTAGGCTCTGATGTCAACATTAGGTCTAGGTCATGTGCATATTGTAGCACTTAGAGGCCTTGCTTTTAGCATTTCTAAGTGACCATTCTATACAACAAAGGACTCAGGAACACTAACATTTATCTCAGTATCCCCTGTTACAGTTGTCTCTGTCATAAGCTTATGCCTTGTGTTTTGGTATGGTAACATCACCATCTCTGAGTTTAGTCCCTGTCATGTAAAGAATATTCATTTACTTCAGGGGTTCTCAAAGTGGTCGATATCGACCCCCAGGAGTCAATGGGACCATCTAAGGAGTCGGTGAATTGTCAGGGGGTAGAAAGGGGGTCGGTGAATGTTCACTGCTAGGGCCTATAGGACCAATGAAGCCTCTGATTTGAAATTCTTGTTAATTAATAATTTGTAAAAATCTGACTATCAAACTTCATTATATTAAAGAAAATTATATTACTTTCTTGAATTGAGTTATCTCTACAACTTGATGAGTCAACTTTTGGCAGCTCCAACCTTCTCATGGCCTATCTGAGGTATTACAGTCAAAGTCAAAAGGACATTATTGATGAATTTTTGTTTGCCAAATATCTCAGGTGAATCAGAAGGTGAGACAATTTTACAATGCTTACAGCAATATTTTGAAAAGTACAATATACCTCTTAGTAATATTACTGCAGTGACTACTGATGGTGGGTCGGTACAGACGATTTGCAAGCCTACTCAAACAAAAAGTGCCTGATGTATGTACCATACACTGTGTACTGCACAGACAGCATCTTGTAGCCAAGAAATTCAGTGATGGACTGCATGATGCCTTGAAAATATGCATCAGGGCAATCAACAAAATCAAGCACATCCACTTACCTCACGCTTGCACTGCTGTGCGAAGAGAATGATAACATGTATAAGAAATTACTCCTGCACATTAAGGTAAGGTGGCTCTCTAGAGGTCACAACTTGCAAAGACTTGTTGACTTATACGACTCAACTGTTTAGTTCCTGGCAGATGCGGACTCATCTTTATGTGAAGAGTTGAAAAAATGCAAAAATTCCCTGTTCTATCTGGCAGACCTCTAATCTAAATTTAATGAGACAAAAACGTTTGCAGGGTGAAGGTGTTACCATCATTCAGGCCAGGACAGTTTTACTGGGATTCCAAGGCAAGCTTGGCTTGTTTAAAGCTTCACTGTCATGTAAAGATATACAGTATTTTTCAAACTCACAACAGATACAAAGTGAAAGCATTTCTGATGAAATTTACATGACTCATCTGGAGAATTTAATTGAAGACTTTAAAAAGCGCTTTGAAAACCTGGAAAAAATTAAAGTGCCAGAATGGATCCTAACTCTGTTTGATGTGTTAGAAATAAGGAATGCAGACAATGCCTCACACTTGGAGGATGAATTCATTGACATGACTGTGGACCTGGAAGCAAGTGCCTTGTTCAGAAGAAAAGGTCTCCGTGAATTTTGGATCAATGAGAACAACGTTGAAAACAGGGGAGCAGACTGAGCCTGGAAGAATGAGGTGACAAACGGCTGAAGCTCACCAATCTGCAACCTAATATCAGTATCCTTGTTGAGTCCCTCCAGGCACATCCTTCACATTAATGAGGTCAACAATGGAAGAAGAAAATGGCATGTTGCACTGAGAATTAAGTTACATATACTCATACAGCTAAAGTTCTAAACATATTTTCTTACTATGTGTTAACTTTTTATCATACTGCATGTCAGGTACTAAACTAATACTACTCAAAGTGATTTTGACATTGGTGTGTTTTTTTTCCTTGAATTATTAAATGCTAGGCTAGGGGGTTGATAGAAAATGTGAAACCCCATTGGGGGTCGATGAGCTAAAAAGTTTGAGAACCCCTGATTTACTAATTCTAAAAATTTGGCTTTCAGTGTCTGGTATGTCCTGAGACATTGGAGATACCATATTTTTAAAAATATGAAATGTGCTGTACAGGAACACTTTTAATCCATTACCTCTTAGGTAAAAATGTTGAGGAGTTTGGATATTGCATCCCAGCATAGGTAAATTAGGTTTGCACATGTTAAGGGCCTGTACAAAAATAGTTTCTCATAAATGTGTAAATATCATAAGCATCTTATCTTACTTAGTGCTTTCAGGCTTCCTGATTGGCTTCACCAACATTTTTTTTTTAGCTTGGCAAGACAATGAATAACAATTATGATGCAGAGGGTAATGAGGCTCCATACTGGTTCATGCTTACATGGGAGCTCTCTTGAATGCTTCCAAGTATTGCATGATCACTTCTTGGCCAACATGTGATGTAAAAGGCATTATCATAGACTGTTAGTTCAATTTATAGTGTATATTTATAGATCATAGAATTATGTTTATGCAGTTTTATGTATGCACCCAAATTTATACACATATATATATATTTCTGACATACATTGGGACTGATGAAGCTGTAATTTGAATGAAATGCTACCAATTTACCCAGTGCTGGGTGAGGAAGATGGGTAAAATTCACTGGTATGTGAGGCAAAGCAACTCAGTTGACTGTTCATTGTTACCAAGTGGTGGTTTCTCTCTGATGGTATACACCAAGTGTTACTTGTAGTGTCTCAATTGTGGTAACCTCCGTATGAGTGTGTGCACGTGTGTGTGTTTAGCATACACACTTACATGTACTCATAAGGGGTAAAAAATTTACAGTTTAATCTGTGCATGTGTACACAGATTATGCTTTAATGACTGATGTGCTTTATTTGTTGCAGGTTGGAGGAGAAAGAATTTGTGGTTTGAACTTAGCTGACCAGATAATGCAAAGTGAAAAAATTTTGGATTGGCTTCCTCCATTAGAACTGAATAATGAAACTCAAGAAAAATATTTTTCCATTGATAAAGTGCAAAGAAAATACATATCTACCTCATTGTTTATAAGTTTAGCATTCTATCAAACAGTCATTGAAAACAATGTACTTTCTCACAAAGTTCTAATTGAAGGATAGGATTTTTGACCTATCCTACTGTGTTACTGTAGAAACTGCAAATATATTTATTTTATACAGTATACGTATGTGTTTATATATAATCATCAAAAGCATCATCATAAACAGTTTTTATGTCAGCCCTTCCCTTGCTTTTTACTCGAATATACCTCTTGATATGACTTATTCAGTCATATGCTCGCAGTTTTCTGGATTTGTAAATATTTTTATGAATAGGGAAGATTTTGTCTAAAATTGTCAATTATTTGTTAAACTGATAAGTAACAAATTTCCTGTATGGAAGGTTAGAAAAGTGATTGATATATTTGAATACAGGTCAACCATCACTGATCCAGCATCATTGGGATCTGCAGGGTGCAGGATTAGTGATTTTCCCAGATTAAAGACTGGTTAGGTTAGAATACACTTAACCCAACAGTTAACGTCTCATCCTACCTTTAAAATACCCTGTAAATCAGTACAAATTGGTCAGTAAGGAAGAAAGAAATATTAAATGAAAATCAAGTGAAATTTTAATTGACTTACATAAGAAAGTTCATCACTGCAGCTTCCAAGGTGAAGAGCTGGAATTTGCAACTAAGCACATTTACTCGTTAGGTGAAGGGCTGTCAGGATTCCCACTTTCTTCATCTTGGATTTTTTTAATATATTTTATGCATTCTAATTTATATTTTTACTGTATTTTCTCATTTTTTTTATTTTAACCCAGAAGATAACTGCAATCGTGTACGTAGGGTACATACAGATGCACAAACTCAATCGCTGGTGTCGGAGAACTTGCTACAGCCTGTTTTGGTTCGTGTTGTCATGCTTATGATTTTTTAAAGTTTGTATTCAACGCCATTGTCATCTATACTTTTACTGTATTTAATAATTTTTTTATTTTTATAATCCAAAAGATAAATGCAATCATGTATGAATGCACAAAATCATGCATTGGCTTTGGAGAACTTGCTACAGCTTGCTTTGGTTTGTGTTGTTATGCTTTTGATTTTTTAAATTTATATTTTACTCAATTTTCATTTATATTTTTAGTGTATTTTCTAATTTTTATTTTTACAACCCAAAAGATAAACACAATCGTGGGCCTAGCATACGGATGAATGCACAAACTCATTTGCTGTCATTGGAGAACTTGCTGTAGCTTGTTTTGGTTCTTGTTGTTATGCTTATGATTTTTTAAATTTATATTTTATTCTATTCTCATTTATGTTTTTACTATATTTTCTCATTTTTTTATTTTTAAAACCCAAAAGGTAAACGCAGTTATGTGCATAGGCTATGTACGAATGCCCAAACTCATTCTCTGGCATCGGAGAACTTGCTACAGCTTATTTTGGTTCGTGTTGTTACATTTATTATTATTATTATTTATATTTTATGCTATTCTCATTTATATTTTTACTGTATTTTCTCACTTTCTTTTTTACAACCCAAAGGATAAATGCAATCTTGTAAGTAGGGTACGTACTTACGCACAAACTCATTTGCTGGCACTGGAGAACTTCATACAGCTTTTCCTTCGTGTTTCTACGCTTATGATTTTCTTATTTATATTTTTTGCTATTCAGATTGATATTTTTACTGCATTTGGTAATTTTTTTACAACCCAAAAGATAAATGCAGTTGTGTTGCAAAGGGAACATACGTACATACACAAGTAGCACCAACAAACATTACCATGAGGTTGGTGCAGTGACTCATAAAATTTGAAATCGGGCTAGCCAAAATTAGTCCTGGATTAGTGATGGAACTGCATTAATGATTGATGGGTTGGTGATGGTCGACCTGTATTAAGAAATCTCCTACCATCAGTAAATACTGTACTGTATAATTTTAGTGCTGTTAGATTGTATGATTAATTTTCCCAGGTAGCAAATTTAATTGTCCTGGTCTCATGCATGCATGATATACAGTAAACCCCCGTATTTGTGGTCTCACGATTCGTGGACTCACCTATTCGTGGATTTCTCAATGGAACATATATACAATTATTCTGTGGAAATCCGCCCACTCAGGGTATCATTCACTGAGAAATATTCATGAATTACTGTATTTTCACCTCGTTTTCATGACTAAATGCGCTTTTTGTGACACTATTAAAATACTCAGGTAGTGCTCGAGTTATGATAATTCGATTTTGCCATGGGGTAAGCAATTAATACTGATACAGTAAGATTTATAAAATATTTTTGAATTTCGCGCAGGCGCAGGCAGCAGCGTACAATCAGGCAGAGAGAGAGACCAAATTATAATAGACCAGCTTCTTTTCCTCCAACTCTTTATCCCATCTTCTAATTAAAAAAGTAAGAGAGAATGATAAAAGTATTGTTAGTAACGTTATACTCTTGCGTAAATGTGTACAGCCATAAACAACTGACTGAGAAGCTGTTGTTTTGTTTATCACCGAATCGGATAACTACAGCCCTTTTGCTTGTATTTCAACCATCGTATGGTAATACACAATTACCGTAGGTTATAGTACAAATGACATTAAGTAGATTAGGACTGATATAGTTTTACATTATACCCTTATACACTATGGACACAAGATCGGCAAGGAAATATACTGCTAAATTTATGCTGCAAGTTGTAGCTGAAGCTGAGAAAACAATGTTCAAGCTGCTAATGACTATAAATTATCATGCATCGGCAACATGGATGAAACTCTACGTAATTAAAATTGGAGAGAAAGTAATTTAATCAAAACTACTGGGCACGAAAGAACACATTACTGCTATTTTTACGCCAATAAACGATAAATACTTAAAGCTCGTATTATGATGAAATCAAGTGAAAATAGTGAACGGAATCTTGATTTTTTTTACACATAACAAACGCCCCAAACGGCCAACGTGAACGTCATCTATCAACGAAAAAACAGCAGAATTAATTTCGCAACGAGACGTGTTTAAGTTATATATATTTCAAGTTAAAAACACTTCGTACAGTATAACGAAAAATAGTCTTGCCCCATATAAATAAAGTATCTCTAGAGATTCATTTACACTAACTAGAAGCAAGAAAAGCGCCCTGAACTGAGTTAAATTCGGCAAAATAAACACCAAGTTAACGATTTCCAAACCAAAACATTGATCGCTATGATTGCAATTTATAATACAAAAGCAATATAAGAATATATACAATATTATTGGATACAATGAATAAAGGCATAACATTTTAAAAGATCCATGGAAAAGATGCATATTTATGTTGATGTTTGTATAATACGATTTGTGAATATAGAGTACAGTATAATGTAGGTTACGCTAACGTATATGTATATACGATATACCATAGTGCAAGCTAAGCTAATTCTTGTTTGTTATTCAGTTTCTCTTTGTACTGAATTATCATAAGTCACTCTGCATGAACCTCCAGAATTAGCTGATATTAATAATTACTCTACCGTGTATGTATAGAGTATACTTTATAGTGTAGGATAGGCTACCATATATGTATACATGGTACCAAATACCCTAGTGTAGGCTAGGCTATAATCAAGGTACTTTTTTTTCCAACAAACAATGGTTTTTTTTGGAACCTAACCCCATCGTAAGTAGGATAACACCTGTATAGGCATTTTTAGTTTTTTTGTGTGCATTTGAACTATCAAAATAGGCAGTTCTAGGTGCTTTTAAAAGGGTTCTAAGTATTCGCAGGTTCTAGTCATTTGCGGGAGGGTGTGGTGCGCATCCCCCGTGAATACGGGGTGTTTACTGTACTGTATGTATGAATTGTATATAAATTATTTATATTGTATAGCTACCATAACCATCATGACCAATACTATAATTATATATGAAGATATAGTCTGTATCCTGAAGCTGACAAAATGGTAGTGAATGATGGTGGTAATTAGTTGTAAAGTAAACCCCCGTATGTGTGGGGGATGCGTACCCCACCCCATGAATAGCTAAAATCCGTGAATACTTAAAACCCTTCCAGAAACACTGAGAACTGCCTATTTTGTTAGATCAAACACAAAAAAAACTCTAAAAATGCTCATGCAGCTATTACCCTACTTGTGATGGGGTTGGTTAGGTTACGAAAGACCCATCGTTTGTTGGAAAAAACGTGTCTCGCGTATAGTCTAGCCTACACTAGGGTACAGTATTCAGTACCATGTATACATATATGGTAGCCTAGCCTACACTATAAAGTATACTCTATAAAGTTTAGTAGTTATTAATATCGGCTAATTCTGGAGGTTCATGCAGATTGACATATGATAATTCAATACAAAGAGGAATTGAGTAACACACGAATTAGCTTAGCCTACACTGCGGTATATTGTATACATATACGGTAGTGTAGCCTACATTATACTGTACTCTATATTCTCATATTAATATCGTATTGTATATGTTCTCATATTAATATCGTATTATACAAACATCAACATAACAACTATGCATCTCTTCCATGGATCTTTTTAAATGTTATGCTTTACTTCACTGTATCCAATAATATTGTAAATATTCTTATACTGTATTGCTTTTGTATTATAAATTGCGATGTTAGCAATCATTGTTTTGGTTTGGAAATCGATTACACGGTAAGTTTATTTCGCCATATTTAACTCGGTTCAGAGTGCTTTTCTTGCTTCTAGTTAGGGTAAATGAATTACTGTACTAGATACTGTACTTTATTTATATGGGTCAAGGTTATTTTTCATTATACGAAGTGTTTCTAAGTTGAAATATAATTTTAATATGTCTCGTTGTGAAATTAATTTAGCTTTTCTTTCGTTTATAGATGACATTGGCCATTTGGGGGCATGTTTGTTTTGTGTAAAAAAAAGTCAAGATTCCGTTTGCTATTTCAACTTGATTTTATCATGATATGAGCCTTACGTATTTATCTTTCATTGGCATGAAAACATCAGTAATGTGTTTTTTCATGCCCATTAGTTTTGATTAAAATACTTTCTCTCCAATTTTATTTATGGTCTAGTTTCATCCATGTTGCCGATGCATGATAATTTATAGTCATTAACAGCTTAATCGTTTTCTCAGCTTCACCTACAACTTGCAGCTTGAATTTAGCAGTATATTTCATTGCTGATCTTTTATCCATAGCAAATAAGGGTATAATGTAAAAATATATCAGTCCTATTCTACTTAACGTTATTTGTAACATAACTACGGTAATTGTTTACTACCATACACGATGGTTGAAATGCAAGACAGCTGTTGTTATCCAATTCGGTTGTGAGCAAAACAACAGTTTTTCATTCAGTTGTCTTTGGCTGTGTGCATTTATGCAAGAGTATAACTTTACTAACAATACTTTTATCATTCTCTTTTACTATTTTAACTAGAAGATGGGATAAAGAGATGGAGGAAAAGAAGTTGGTCTATTATAATTTGGTCTCTCGCTGCCCGATTGTACGTTGCTGCCTGCGCCCGCGGGAAATTCAAAAATATTTTCTAAATATTGTCGTATCGGTATTAATTGCTTACCCCATCACTAAATTGAATTATCATAGGGCGAATTGTCCTAACTCAAGCACTACCTGGGTACCTGAGTATTTTAATAGTTTTATCACAAAAAGTGCATTTAGTCATGAAAATATTAACATACAGTAATTAATGAACATTTCTCAGTGAAAAATACTGCGAATGGGCGAATTTTCCATAAATATAATATGTAATATGTTCCATAGATAAATCCACGAATCTTGAGAGCGCGAATACGGGGGGGAGTTTACTGTACTGTATATATATTTTGAATAAAATTTTGATTATATTAATTGAATTGTTCATGTACTGTATATTATACATGAAAGATTGATTCATATAATACTTTATTAGTGCAGGTGCTGTTAAAAATTCAGGACAGCTACCTACATTTACCTTATAGGTAATATAAGTAGATACATTGGAAGACAGTACAAGAGCTATGTAGGTATATACATGCACCTCTTGTAAATATTTCATGCACTTCTTGTAAATTTTTGTGGTGTCTTCTATTGTCTCTACTTGTACTTTTTTATTATGTACCTCCAATAACTTCTGTAAAAAAAAATCTTACAAAACCACATGCAATGCATGTACTATTGATGATTTTGTAGTGCTTTTTTAAACAGACTCCAGCTGGCGCTAGAAAAATTCCCCTACATTACGACCAGAGGTTTGTTAGTTATGAAAAATACAAATTGATTAAAAATTTGTCATATTTTCAACAAACAGGATACAGAAAATTTAGGCAGCTTTCAATAATTATTTCAGCTGCTTACATATACAGTATACCACAGCACCGTATTATGGTTTACAAAAATTACTAGTGTATAAAACATGTACATCAGCTGGTCCCAATATAAATATTATTTTAAAATATATATCTTTGGCATGAAATTTTACCAAAATATATTAAATTACAAACCCTAGCAATATATGTTAACAGTCTAAATTACAGAGTAATGTACAGTAATCCATCATACTATTCACTTTCCCAAAATCCAAAATACACATATCTTTATAATTTTTTCCCCAATCACATCTCCTTCAACTCATGGAATGCTATTGACATCGCTTTCAAAGAAGACTGAATTACTATTATTACTAACTATAGTGCTTATTTTCATTTGTCTTCAGTTTGTTTCCTTACAGCTAAATGTGTAAGTGGTAATGCAATAATGAGAGAGGGGAAAATTCTTTTCTAATAGCTTCACATGCTTGCAACTCTTCATTACACTGTAATGTATGTATGCTGATTAGCTTCAACTTTTGTAGTGTTTTAATAAAATTAATACTCCTTCATCAACTGACACTACTAATGCAGCCTAGTCTAAATCTGTAAAAATATACATGAAAATATTTTCTTAATTGCCCAAGTTGGCTAGACAGCAACCATACTAAATAAATTTAGGTGATTTTATGGGCTGCTCCAAGAACAAGAGCCCATGCCAAACAAAAGGCTGGCTTAATCTAAAATGACAATGTCACTCTGTCAATTATTCTCTTTCTCTTATGTTATGTGTGGTACATTTAAATGTTCTCAATTCTGTTTTTGGTCCATTGGTCTGTACCACGCCTGATGATATGTATTAGTAAGGATATGAATCTCTCCTTCTCTTGATAATTTAATGTAAGTTTTGAAATTATTATTAAGTAGTTCAACCAAACCACAGAGCTAATTTAATTAGCCTGTAAGTTTTAAAAAACTTTCGTGCATTACTATTAATTCCCTTGCATAACACAGATAGTTCTAGAAGTAAATTACTATAAAGATAATAAATTATTTAATAAAACTAACCAGCAAACCATTGCCAAAGTAGGAAGCTGGGGGTTTTGGTGGGAGACAGAAAATTGTCAAGCTGGTTGAAGTGTTCTTGGTGTTGGAGCATGCATTATGCCTTGACTATTCAACTATAGTAGACAGGGTATATTGGAGGGAGTTTGGTGAGTAACATACAGCATACTTGCTTACCATTAGATATTCATGTGTATTCCAAACAGAATGTTTTCACTTGACTGACTTTATACTTCATAATCCTGAGGATTCTGTAAGTTCTACTAACTTAGTGTGTGTTCACAGGCTAGGAATTTGCGGTAGCCTAGCAAAGGGTAAGTATACTGCTAATGTACATTACTCCCCCACGGTCTCAGTCTTATACATGGTGGGGCAAATCAAATGCCCGAGTTTTGATAGGCTATTAGGAAAAGTAAAACAATACTTACAGAATTATTTGTTGTTTTATTTGAATCAGTATACAATGCCATTTGTGTGATCACTTTTTGAAGATGGCATCAGGAAGATGGTGGCCATCTGTAGCGATGCACTGTTGAAGCGATGTCTGAAGTTTTTGGCTGCTCTTGGCACATCTCAAAGGGGTATTGCAGCAATTTCCTCCCGAATTCGCATCTTCAATTCTTCCAAATTGTGTGGCCGACTTCTGAACGCTTTCTCCTTCAGATATCCCCACATTTGGGAGGAAATTGCTGCAATACCCCTTGAGATGTGCCGAAGAGCAGCCTAAAACTTCAGACATTGCCTTCAACAGTGCATCGCTACAGATGGCCACCATCTTCCTGATGCCATCTTCAAAAAGTGATCACACAAACGGCATTGTATACGGATTCAAATAAAACAACAAATAATTCTGTAAGTATCGTTTTACTTTTCCTAATAGCCTATCAAAACTCGGGCATTTGATTTGCCCCACCCTGTATATAAGTAAAAATGAAGGAGGTTACTTGGACATAATAAACATATTACTGTACTGTACCTACAAATAATTTACCATACTCATAGCCATATAACGAAATCAATCTAATACTGTACCACAGTATAGTGTTTCAACCTTAATACTTGGGCAAATTAGAAGACTTTTTCTGTAACTTTTCTAAACGAAAATTTTGTATTTTTTCTGAAAACATGCCAAGTGTAACTTGTTTTTTTTTTAGAAAAGCAAAGCTTCCATGAAAGCATAAATGATAAATTATTATTCACAAAGAATTGCTTAAATTGTATTTTTTTCAGGGGAATGAGTCTCAGTTAAGGAAATGCCTAATATAATACTAGACTTATAGACTTCAAAGACAAATTTTTAATTTACACTAAAGGGCAAACATGCATGTTAGCCCTACAACAGTCAAGAATTTTGACTCCTTCTCAGGTTAAAAAGTACTGTACAGTACCACCTTCAATACATAACTCTCTGAGAAACCTAAACTCTAGTACTATATTGTTTCCTGAATTCCCTTGGCCCTTGGACAGCAATGTATAATATGCTGTATTATTACCTGATTTCCCTTGACACGTGGACAGCAATGTATAATACACAGTATTGTTACCTGAATTTCCTTGGTCCATGGACAGCAATATGTAGTACAAACAAAGACAAAAAATTATTAATAAGAACTAACAATTTACAATTTTCAAATTTACAATTCACAAATTTTAGTTAAAAAGAGAGATACTATAAAAAATATTACAAGGTAATAATTTCCTTACTGGAGAGCTGCTTAAAATATTCATCGTAAGGGACTACAATTTTCATCTGCACAATTCTGAATGGCTACCTCATATTTTAATCAAAATACTAATGTCCAAATTTGACATGTCTCAAGTTGATACACATCTTCCAGTTTTACTACAGTTTCAGAATCTCACTGTATCTATGTGAAATTAGTAATAATCAGGCACTGGAGCACAAACAATCCTGCAGAAATCCTGGTAGCGTACAACACCATTAGGAGTTATGTTGGCCTCACGGAAGATCTGTTCAACTGCAAAAGGATATTTAAGATCAGTGGACGGGGATGTCTGATGGAAAGGACATAAAAAGTGAAAGGGGATGTCTGAGGGAAAATACATAAACTTGAAAAAGTAAAAAATTGTAAAATACTTTTAATGCTCCATATAATACTAGATAATATGATTAGCACAGATACTCCATCAATATTTGTCAAAGTTTCATTGTTACAGGAGATTTCCCTCAGTCATTATTATTATTATTCAGGAGATGAACCCTATTCATTTGGAACAAGCCTGCAGGGACCACTGAATTGAAATTCAAGCTTCCAAAGAATATGGTGTTCATCAGAAAGAAGTAACTGGAGGTAAGGGAAATACAGAAAGAAGAGATTAACTATTAGAAAAGAAAAAATAAATATAAATAAATAGATTAAAATATCAGTAAATTATAAAATACAAGGAAAATTGCTTTAGGGTTGTAATGCATTGCATCTTCACTTGAACTTTTGTGGTTCCAATTACACAATATCCTCAGGGACAGTCAATTACACAATATCCTCAGGGAGACTGTCCCACTGCCCAACGGTGTGAGGAATAAAGGACCACTGGAACTGAAAAGTTTGACAGCAAGGCAAATTTACTGCATATTGGTACTGCTGTTCAGCATATCTGGTTGCTTTCAGCAGGAAGAGGGGATTGGATACCAACTGTGAATGTGAAAGATCTCTTTTAAATACAACTTGCGAAAAGTTGACAAACAAGACCATCTGTTGATGGTCCAAGTCATAACCGCTAACGTTATGAAAAAACCTACCACCACAATCTCTGGCTGAGGCAGACATCCACACTGGAGAACAGAATTCTTGTAAAGCATGGACAAATGATCTAAAATAGGTTGCACTGATTTTATTACTGTTATATGAGGCCTTATGTACAATACCTAACTTTTGTGCAGCATTTGCTGATTCTTCATTAGATGTTTCTCAAAGGTAAGATGCAAGTCAAAAGTTACACCAAGTTTATTTAAAGCTCCACACTCATTTAGCCGAGTCCCATCCACCTGAAGGGGAAAATCAGTACAAGATCTATGTCAACAGTGTTTTTTTGTTTGTTCCGACACAATATACAAACCCTCGGTCCTTTACATTAGGGATTACTTTCAGGCGTAGGCTGGAAACGGCCATTAAATTCTTGAGCAAGGTGGTTAGACAGTAACTACCTCCAGGTAGGCGGGGATACCCGCCTGCCCGGATGTAAACATTCCAGTTTGCTTTCGGCCGTCATGCGTAGCTGACGTGTTTTCGTTCTCTCTGCCTGACTGTCGTTAAGCCCTTATTATCCCGGTGGGATCTTTCTGTATTTTTGTTTATATATACGTGTGTTTGATTTTTATTAATACATACCCACGATTTGTGATAACCTTGCGTAAGCCGTCGTTCCCTGCCTGTGTCTTGGGTTTCACGGCCAAGGTCATAACTGGAGTAGCGTAACCAAGTGGTAATGCTTCTCTCCAGCAGCCCTTTACGTAAATACTGAAGGTGCCCCTGTACTTTCGGAGATATAGTTTGGGACGCAATATCTCCACTCCCCGACATCCACTGGGACGTAAGAGTTAGTTCCTTTCTTGGGCTTCCGCCCTCCGTGTGTAAGGGGCATCACTAATTTCATCCTACTTATGCTGAGTGTTACTCGCCGCCTGCGCTTAGAGATTTGCGGGCCGAGTGGGAAGTTACGGCTGTCGTCGATAAGTTCCGCTTCCACGGTGCCCTTGGTGGCCTCCCCTCCGTCCTTTTTTCTCTTCCTATTGGTTCTTCCTCTCTCCTTCGCCCTCTTCGCTCGCTCGTCGGGCGAAGACCCGGGGGGGGGATCATGCGACCTCGTCCAGAGTACCTCCTCCCGCTGCGTAGGGCTGTTTCCCTTGTAGCGGGAGGAGCCTCCCTCTACTAATCATCTTTGTTTTTCTTTCAGGTTGACAGTGAGCATCGCAGACACAGTAGTTGGCTGGATATATCAAGAATATCTGGCATGAAGCAGTCCCGACATTCATTCAGTGTTGCTTCAGGATCGACCACAATACCTGATCAGATGACATATTTCCACGTCGGGATCGCTCTGACTCTGTTCCCGCCGATGTAGATCGATCGCTGTCATTGCTGGTTTTCATGTATGCTGTTGCAATGCTTCCTGCATATCTGTGGTCCATCTGCTCCTGCTGTTCCCTGTGTTATGCTCTTGTCAACTCGACGACAGTCTCTGGGCTGCTCTCCTGGTCTCCTGCCACAGCCACCCTGATCGCTCCCGTCGCTGCTGGTGACTTTCAAGTGACATTCTGTCCGTTGCAGTAGCTCCTGCCTTCCGAACCGCTAATGTAGCTCCTGCATCAGATGTCCTGATCGTGCCCGCTTCTTCTCCTAGTGATCGTGCCCAGGGCCGCTTCCGTTGTGTTCCTGCCAGTTGCCCTGGAGGTTACGATGTCTGCCATCCTGTAGATGTTAGCGTGAAAGGGAAGGAAGTCGCCTTGTGGAAGTGACGTTCCTGGCCGTTGCATAGCTCCTGCTCTCTGAACCTTTGCTGTAGCTCCTGCATCGGCTGTCCTGGTCATTCCTGCTGCTTCTGGCGGTCATGCCCGGGGCTGCTTCCGTGCGTTCCTGCCAGCTGTCCCAGAGGTTACGATGTCCGCCATCCTGTAGAAGATGTCGGCGTGAAGATGTAGGAAGTCGTCCTGTTGAGGTGATGTTCCTGGCCGTTGCAGTAGCTACTGCCTTCCGAATTGCTGCATCGGCTGTGTTCCTGCCGGACTAACCTGGAGGTTACGATGTTTCGTGTCCACCATCTTGTAGAAGACGTCGGAGTGGAGGTGAAGGAAGCCGTCCTGTGGAAGTAGCCGCCGTTTTCTTCATCTTATCTTTGATTTCGTCTTCTGCTGCGTCTTCCCTTCCTCTCCCGAGGTCCAAGGGGGTCCTGATAATCGGACAGACCTCCATCGGCCGAAGGAAAGGAATGCTGCTTCTTCCCCTTGATGCCCTTGGACGTCTAGGGACTGCCTCCTTCCGAGGAGGCAGTGGGTCTCTCGTTGGCTCTTCCCGACCTTCGGGTTAGGAAACCGATTCGCATAGCCCTGGGTTTTGTGTTTTGGAAGCCGCGGGCGCGCAGACCTCAGTTTGCGTTCCCGTCCCCGAGTCTTAGAGGTTCCACCTCTAAGGTAGGGGCTGCTTTGGGCGCTCGTTTGCGAGCTGCTTTGCGTGCTCGAGATTCTATGGAATATCGAGTATCCCAATCTGGTCTGGAGAGATTTTCCTGGGCCCAGTTCGGGAGCAGTGTGAGATAAAGGGCTGAGGCACCCAGGTGTCTTGGTTCCTCTTCCTGCCAGCACCGCAAGCGGTCCCCGAGTGTTTGCCAGTGCTCGGTCGGGTTCCCAGCCTGGTGTCTCGATCGTCTCGGTTCGAACCCCATGAAGAAGCAGGGAAGAGATTCACTTTGGGAGTCCTGCGGGACTTCTAAGGGACTGACTCTCTTCTGGGAGACATATCTCGTTGACAGATTCGCATTCTCCTGTGGGATCTTGCGTTTCGGGGGCTGCGAGAGCGCAGCCTCTCGAGGCCACGCCCTCGTTGCCAGTCTTGGAAGTCTGCGTCTAAGACTGGTTCTGTGCTTGGCTCTTTCGATCTATTTGGAAACAAAGCAGCCGCTCCCGATTTTCGGAAGACTCGTGGGTAGCTCGAATTCTATGAATCACGAGCGCTATCATTACGAGAGGCACAGGACGAGAGAAAGTGCCGAGACACCCAGGTGTCTGGTTGCCGGAACACCCAGGTGTCGGTGTGCCACGACGCCAGGTGTCTCGATACTGCCCGCCAGCTGCTTCAGTTGCTCGGGCGGGCTTCGTTCTTGTGTCTCGAACTTTAGGGTTCAAGCATGCAAGATAGCAGACACAGAATTCCCCTTTGAACCTTCTTCTCGAGGGGCCTCGGCCTTGAAGGAGTTTAGAGTTCGGGAAACTAGCAATTGTTCACAGCAGACGAGTCCGGCCTGCCCAGTTATGATTGTGTTCGCGCAATTGGCTTGGCTCGGCCCCCGGTCGCACTTACAAGACTGGCTCGGCTCGGCTCGACTTGGCTCGACTCGACTCGGCTTGCCAGACTGGCTCGGCTCTTCTCGGCTCGCCCCGCCTGCCTCCCAGTCCGCCGCATACCGAACTGGATCGCGTTCGCGTGATCGGCTCGGCTCGGCTCGGTCCTACTCGGTTTTTTCCGATTCGGGTTCTCGGCTATGTTCGAGTGAACTTTTTTGCTCTTCCCAGGAAAGCGCTTTGCCACGGCACAAGTGCTCTTCCTTCCCTGTGTGGCAGTAATCTCCTTCGATTGATTATCGCTCATGGTCCGCCTCTCCTGCTTATCATACTGGCAGGACAGGTAGGGATACTCTGTTCTCCTCACCTGTTCTCTTCTCCTCTTGGTTGTTCCGAGAGGCGCGAGACGGACAGAGAGCGCTCCGACGAAATTTTCTTTCAGAGTTCGGCTGCCTGGCATGCTTTGGGTATCGGTCCCCCGATTCTCTCGTATTATAACCAGGTAGCTGAGGAGGGTTTCATGGGATCTGTCAAGGTCTCCCTCCAAGGGGAGAGGTACAGGAGTTTCACGCATCAGAAACAGCGAGGTCTTCCTCTTCAAATTCGATCGCCCCGTGTTCTCGGGAACCAGCGCCAACAAATCGGCGCGAGGATCCCGGGACAGGACCAGCTCCCCAATGAATAACCTTCATCACTTGCAACCCTTGCAGTTTGCGAGGGAGCGAGTGTGTCAAGGACCGCCGCGGTCCTGGCTTCCGAGAGCGTTCTCGACCTGCTGAATTCTTTTCTTTGAAGGAGTTAATTCAGGTCGAGACACCAAGCTTCCACCCCTGCCTCGACAGAATATGAATTCTTCTTGCCTCAGAGGGTCTTGCCGACTGCAGTTTTTTGGGCAATTTTGGTGCTAAGAAGAAGGACTTTGTCCCAATTCAGATCTCCGGTTTCGTAAGTCCCGAGACCTGGGAATGGATCCCTTCAGGAGAAGTATCAATTTCCCTTAGGTCTCGGCAATTCTTTCCATCGAACTTCCATCCCACCACCTCTCCCGTGCTCCCGATTCGGGAAATGCCAGCCGGCTACAGCTAATTGCCTCGGTACCCTGTCATCTTGCAGAAGCTTCCCCATGGTGAAAAATGGAAGTCTGCTTCCTTTTCCCCGTTCTTTCCTCTTCGATGTATGAGGAAAGAGTTAGGCTAATGCTTGATTGAAGGAACCTTCGAATATGCTTGCATATTCCCCTCACATCTTGTGTCTACTTACGGATTCACAGATTGAGGAATAGGCGCACACTGGTAAGACCTTGTCTTGAATTTGTGTGACCGAGACGATTAGTACCTTCTCGTCACCGTCCTGGGCTCAGGGCAGCCTTTGACCGTCCAAGAATTCAGGATGGGTTTTGCGGCTCTCACTGGTTTCGTTGAACAACAAAACCACAGTAGTGGCATTTGTCGACAAACAGGAGGCAATCGTTTTTCCCCGTTTCATCTCGACCTTTGAAGGTACTCGAGTGTTGTTCTATTGCACACTCGACAGCTCAATTAACCAGATGCATTCCTGGTGGGGATGTACTGGTAGGCAAGCCTGGCCTCGGGTTTGAGTGATCGGGACGGAACATGCTGCTCACTCTTTCTTCACGAAGATTCATGCAGAGACTGCTGGACTGAGAAATCCCTACCGTCCTTCTGTTGCCTTCCTGCACACAAGTTGGTAGTGTTTTCTTGCTCCTTTATACCAGACCAGGGGCCGCTCTGTTGAGGCATGCTGTCTTTTGGTGAAAACTTGATATCGACGTTTTTTCCCTCCGTATTTGTCCGTTTAGCTGAGGGTTCACAAACATTGCTCACCCCGAGTTACAGACAAATACTTGAAGACTTTCGCCTTCATCCGACCTGATTGCCGAGGCACCGAGAAGAATTCCGCTTGACCCATCCTCCTGTGCAGCTACACAAGCAGCGGTTCTTGAGGCAGTACATCCCTGTGTGTTCAGGACTGGGAGACTTTCCAGCTTTCCTTGCAAGCACAGGCTTTCTCGCCAGCGGCAACGGATATAGCTGGATATCCCTTGAAGTCCTCTGCAACACTGTCCCAGGGACTGGATCCGTCTTAAGCTGGTGGTGTCGTCGAACTTCTTCTCGGGTCAGAGTCGCTCGTCAAGTCTGGACTTCCTCGTCTTCTCCGCCGAGGGCTGCTTCTCTCCCTTTCATTTGTGAAGAACGTAGGCCCTTGCGACCTAGTCTTCTATCTGAAGTAGCCTTCGTCTCCTCAGTCGAGAGTTAGCTACGGTCGAGAAGCTTCTTCAGTCATGCTCTCCCAGGGAAGTGTTTCCTGGGTGGCATGCGACTCGTTTTTAGGGTTCCTGTCTGTGCTCTGCACTCGCCCCTCACGAGTTGTCGGATAGAGATATGCCCTCTTAGGTCCATCTCTCATCTTACCCTGGCCTTGGCGTGAAGATGGAAGAACAGGGATGGGGATCATACCTCGACTCCTTCTCCAGATGTCGTAGGTGGACTCCGAATCCATTGGCATCGACTGTCAGGTTCGAGTCCTTCTTGTTCCCCTCCTCCTTGGACTTTGTATCGATGATCCAGAACATTCGTTACTTTGTCCCTGTTGGGAGCTGTGGTACTTTCGAAAGGTTCGAAGCATTCCTAACCTGGATGTCGTCAATGTTTTCGCTAGTACTGTCTCTCCCAAGGAAGAAGTGTCTAAGGACATATCTTCCTCCTGACTTCATGAAGCGATCAAAGGAGGTACTTGGCAGCTGGCGACGGCGATACGGTACCTTTCACCCGAGCTCACGAAGTCGATGGCTTGGTCCATCCTCGCATTCCAGAAGAATATGTCGGTACCACAGGTGCTGAAGGCGGGTGTGTGGTCCCAACAGATTACCTTCACCTCCTGCTACCTCCAGGATGTTGCACACATGTCCTTGGACACTTTTTCCTTGGGTCCTGTGGTGGCTGCTCAGCAAGTTGTGTAGCTTATCCAGCTCCCCTAACGGGACAGGTTGCATCTCGCCTATGTTGTACGGTTGTGATTGGGAGATTGAATGTTGAGTGACTGGCCTCTCTTCTTTCTCCCCATCCTGGCTCTCTTCCCACGGGCAGGGAGCGGACATGCCATTACAAGCTGGACCGGGCGATCAAGGCAGATAAGCACATAACGGGAGCTCCCGTTCTATTTCCGTTCAGGTTAATAGAAGCAACCCCACTCCTTCCTCTTGCAAGGGGAGGAAGGAGTCCATGACTATGAGACAAACCCAATGCTTGTATTTGCCTTATTGTCATCCGACGTCAAATTCTTCCTAGCCTACTTGGCATGAACTGACGTTTCCTCTTTCATGCAAAGGGACCCAGAAGTCTGACAACTGATCCTGCACTTCTTACAACCCAATCTTTTGTCAGAGCAGTTTTCCCTTCCTCTGCTCTCACGACCAGGAAGGGAAGACAAGGTGGTGAACTCCAGTCAGTTCAGAGAGACACTATCAGATTCCTCCCTCCAATCAGTGAGTCTCCTAATGTAAAGGACCGAGGGTTTGTATATTGTGTCGGAACAAATAACAATTTTAAAGTAAATTGTATTTTTCCTAACTATACAAACCGAGGTCCTCTATACTATGCCCACCTCATGCCACCCCTCAATCTGTACCTGGGCTGAAAGGCAAACTGGAATGTTTACATCCGGGCAGGCGGGTATCCCTGCCTACCTGGAGGTAGTTACTGCCTAACCACCTTGCTCAAGAGTTTAACGGCCGTTTCCAGCCTATGCCTGAAAGTAATCCCTAATGTAAAGGACCTCTGGTTTGTATAGTTACGAAAAATACAATTTACTTTTAAAAATTGTTATTTTACTGGAGTTCAGCCTCGACCCACTGACTACACCAATCACTACTCTGCTCCACGTCACAGCTGAAACTAAGGGCAAATTCATTTCTCATATGTGGAGACTTTATTACACCCACAAGTATTGCATCATCAGCATACTGAACAATCTCATTTTCCAGGCCAACAACCATATTACTTGTATACACTAAAAGCTAAAGATCCCATCAACAGCAACTCACTGCTGCCTACCTGTAAGATAATCTTACAGTAATCCTAAAACATATCCACCCACTCCAAGATTCTGAAATTTATACAATGAACACCCCGTATTCGCAGGGGATGCGTCCCACACCCCCCCGCGAATAGGTCAAATCCGCAAATGCTTAAAACCCCTCTAAAAACACTTAGAACTGCCCATTTTGATAGCTTAAACCAAGAAAAAGCCTGTAAAAATGCTTATACCTGAGTATTTTACAAGGGTAAGTCAATAAGTATCTGCACTTTTATTCTAATTGTTTGTGAATAGGCTGTATGGCTTTGTGTGCTATGCCGGGTTGTAGATGGCTCCGCCCTCCTCCCTTGTGGTTGGTTTCAGCGTTACCACTTCAGTGCGCTCTGCGCTGTTGAAAATGAGGATGGGCGCACCACTCTCCATTTGCACCAAAGAAGAACAACGCTCTGTAATCTGTTTTTTGTGGTCTGAAGGTGTACCAGGAGCTGAAATCCATAGAAGACGGGGGCAATGTTTTGCCACGACGTAGTGTTTATGAGTGGATTGAGTAGTGGCTGTGGCTGGGCGTCCATCGCGTTTCTCATCCTCCACGCTTGTCCGACTGCTTTTGAACTGCTCAATCCACTCATAAACACTACGTCGTGGTAAAACATTCCCCCCGTACTGTACTGAAAGTCTTCTATGGATTTCAGCTCCTGGTACACCTTCAGACCACAAAAAACGGATTACAGAGCGTTGTTCTTCTTTGGTGCAAATGGAGAGTGGTGCGTCCATCCTTACTTCTCAACAGCACAGAGCGCACTGAAGTGGTAACGCTGAAACCAACCACAAGGGAGGAGGGCGGAGCCATCTACAACCCGACATAGCACACAAAGCCATACAGCCTATTCACAAACAATTAGAATAAAAGTGCGGATACTTATTGACTTACCGTCGTAATAGTTTAATCACAAAAAGTACATTTATTCATGAAAATTATATGAAAATAGAGTAATTAGTGAATATTTCTCAGTGAAAAATACCGTGAATGGGTGAATTTTCCGAGAAAAATGGCTAGATATGTTCCACAGAGAAACCCGCGAATGTGTGAGTCCGCAAACCATGAGAACGCGAATATGGGGGGTTTACTTTACATAAGTGACTTATGGTTTACTAAATTGAAAGCGGCACTGAAATCTATTTCGATTACTCTACACTCATATCGCTTATCAAGGTTCTTTTGCAAATGGTGTAAAATCTATAAGAGCGTCGTACGAACCTAATTGCTTCCCATATGCATATTGACTATTAGCTAACAACCCTTTGGATTCCACATACTTGTAAAGTGGCTTAAAAATAAGTTTTTCTGCAATTCTGAAGAGCATAAGGAAAATAGAAACTGGCTTGTAGTTACTGCTGTCTGCAGATATCCCATTCTTTGGAACATGCACAAGCACTTAGCCACAAACTCAAGCATGCGTAATCACGATAGTGACTAGTCAGTATATCATAGTTTGGTGCAAATTACTGTAACCTTCCTTGAAAACTCTCACTATGACTAATGGTAAAGATGACAACACCACCAAAGCAGCAATTCAGTTAATTAACCCTTAAACGCCCGAGCCTCTATTTACAAAAAAAAACTCCTGTATGCGTGCGGCGTTCGGGAGTTAAGCGCCGAAAAAAGTTTTTTCAAAAATCACAATATTAGTTTTTAAGATTAAGTTCATTTGAATCCTTTTTTTGTCATTGCCTGAAGTTTAGTATGCAACCATCAGAAATGAAAAAAATATCATTATCATATATAAATATTGAAATATATGACGCAAAAAAAATTTTCATATATAATTTTATACAAATCGCTGTGAGCAAAACAGTTAAAGCTAACGGATTATTTTTTCTTTGTATTGTACACTAAATTGCGATGATTTTGGTATATAACAAATTGTAAAACGATCAAAGCAACACAGAGAAAATATTATCACAATATGATGCATGAATCCGTAACACACGGACGTAAAAAAATGTTTTTTTCAAAAATTCACCATAAATCGAAATCTTGTGCTAAAGACTTCCCGTTTGTTGAAAAATGAAGCTAATTGATTGAATATTATTAGACTGTAAGTGTTTTAGCTTACAATTGCAGTTTTCGACCATTTTGGTCGAGTTAAAGTTGACCGAAGGTCGAATTTTTCTATTTATCGTAATTTATATGAAAATATTTCAAAACTGATAAAAGCTACAACCATGAGTTATTTTCTGTTGTATTCTACTTGAAATTGCACACATTTTCATATATAAAAGTTTATGTAACAACTAATATAAAATGGTGCAAACATTACGACAATGTGACGAAAGAATTTCTGAGATGTTCGGCCGAGTTACCGCGTGGACGTAAGGAAAATGTTTTTTTTTTAAAATTCACCATAAATCGAAATATTGTGCTAGAGACTTCCAATTTATTGCAAAATAAAGGTAAATGATTGAATATTACTAGAATATAAGAGTTTTAGCTTACAGTTGCATTTTTCTACCATTTCGGTCGAGTTAAAGTTGACCGAAGGTTGAAATTTTGGCAGTTATCGTGATTAATGTGAAAATATTTCAAAAGTGATAAAAGCTACAACCATGAATTATTTTCTGTTGTATTCTACATGAAATTGCACACATTTTCATATATAAAAGTTTATGTAATGACTAATGTAAAACGATGCAAACATTACGACAACGTGGCGAAAGAATTTCTGAGATGTTCGGCTGAGTTACAGCGCGCAGAGCGTAAGGAAAAGTTTTTTTCAGAAATTCACCATAAATCAAAATATTGTGCTAGAGACTTCCAGTTTGTTGCAAAATGAAGGTACATGATTGAATATTACTAGAATGTAAGAGCTTTAGCTTATAATTGCGTTTTTTTACCATTTCGGTCGAGTTAAAGTTGACCAAAGGTTGAAATTTTGGCAGTTATCGTGATTAATGTGAAAATATTTCAAAAGTGATAAAAGCTACAACCATGAATTATTTTCTGTTGTATTCTACATGAAATTGCACACATTTTCATATATAAAAGTTTATGTAACGACTAATGTAAAACGATGCAAACATTACGACAACGTGGCGAAAGAATTTCTGAGATGTTCGGCCGAGTTACAGCGCAGGCGTAAGGAAAAGTTTTTTTCAGAAATTCACCATAAATCAAAATATTGTGCTAGAGACTTCCAGTTTGTTGCAAAATGAAGGTACATGATTGAATATTACTAGAATGTAAGAGTTTTAGCTTATAATTGCGTTTTTACCATTTTGGTTGAGTTAAAGTTGACCGAAGGTTGAAATTTTGGCAGTTATCGTGATCTATATGAAAATATTTCAAAACTGATAAAAGCTACAACCAAGAGTTATTTTTTGTTGTATTCTACATGAAATTGCGCACATTTCCATATATAAAACTTTATGTAACGACTAATATAAAACGGTGCAAACATTACGACAATGTGACGAAAGAATTTCTGGCGCGGACGTAAGGAAAAAGTTTTTTCAAAAATTCATCATAAATCGAAATATTGTGCTAGAGACTTCCAATTTATTGCAAAATGAAGGTAAATGATTGAATATTACTAGAAGGTAAGCGTTTTAGCTTACAATTGTGTTTTTTTACCATTTTGGTCGAGTCAAAGTTGACCGAAGGTTGAAATTTTGGCAGTTATCGAGATTTATATGAAAATATTTCCAAACTGATAAAAGCTACAACCATGGGTTGTATTTTGTTGTATTTTACATGAAATTGCGCACATTTTCATATATAAAACTTTATGTAACGGCTAATATAAAACAGTGCAAAAATTACAACAAAATGATGAAAGAATTTCTGAAATTTTTGGCCGAGTTACCACGCGGACGTAAGGAAAAAGTTTTTTTCAAAAATTCACCATAAATCGAAATATTGTGCTAGAGACTTCCAATTTGTTGCAAAATGAAGGTAAATGATTGAATATTACTAGAATGTAAGAGTTTTAGCTTACAATTAAGTTTTTTTACCATTTCGGTCGAGTAAAAGTTGACTGAAGGTTGAAATTTTTTGTAGTCGACGTACGGTACGTCCACTTGGCACCCAACAGACAATTTTAGTCGACGTATGATATGTCCAGTAGGCGTTTAAGGGTTAACAGTGAAAACAGATCATATAGCTCATGGTCAGGCTACTCCAACTTGATAAGGACATATTCCATAACTCAACTTGCATAACTTAACTGCTACCTCCCCATCATCTTCAATCAATTTCATTGAAACTTTCAAACACATGAAGCCTACACCAATCTGAGAAAAGGAATATTTTTATAATAAAATTAACTACGTGGATACTTACAGTTCTGTGTCGTTATATGCATTCAGTATTCAAAATAAACAAAATAATGTTTGACTAACCAGGACAGACTGTCTGTAACCACCTGTTTGTTTATCACTAGGTGTTTATGCTCTTGTTAGAATTCTTCCTGACTTCCCACTAAGATGTGGGGAGGCTGGGTGGGTTTCCACTTAAACAGTAGGTGTCAAATAATTAATTTTATTCTAAAAATGTTCATTATTTGGGATAAATCTTAATTACTGTTAAAGTTAGCTGACTACTGCACTGAATGAGGTTGGAGGGTTAGTGCAACCAGAGAAACATTCACAATGCCAAGCAGGGTAAAAGCTTCTAAGCATTCTTACTTGTTGTGTGATGGATTGGAATATTAAATTTGGGCCAAAGGCCAAGCTCTGGGACCTATGAGGTCCATCAGCACTGAAAGGGAAATTGAGAGTAAAGGGGTTTTAAAGATGTAACAGGAGGAAAACCTCGCAGCTGCAGTATAAAACAATCGTTAGAACAGGGTGGAAAGTAAGATGGTAGAAAGAGAATATGAAAGAAGGTACAGTAAAAGGAATGAAAAGGGTTGCAACTAGGGGCCAAATGGATGCTGCAAAGAACCTCGAGTAATGCCTACAGTGTATGCGTGAAGTGCACTGACAGCAGTACCCCCTACGGGACTGTTGTGTGATCCTTCCTAGTAAGTACTGACACCAGGTGATGGATCCACAGGAGGGTGTGAGGTCTTTGTAGAAAGACTTGTTGGAGGATCCTTACAGGCAAAAAGAACTAACACTTACAGTGCTAGCACCTCCTGTGCCAGAGTCAAAAGCCCACACCACAGTCCAAAACTAAAGACAACAGTTACACGTTCTTATGCACCAATGTGAATCTCTGTTCCCAAAACTAAAGCAGAGAAAGGAAGATTACTCTCGTTTTTGGTTCAAGAGAAAATTGTCCCAGCCAGGATGATGGGACTAAAAGGGCTTGATAGTTCTCATACGAAATTCCAATGTCTTGCAAATATTGTAAGGCAAAAAGTGAGTTACACCTCACTGAACTGTGTTGACAACCTTCTCTTGCGAAAGGTTTCAGAGTTAATTAAAAGACATGCTTTGGGCATGGACATTGTGAGGTTTAGTTCTAATAATGGTAAAAGATCACGATTCAACTCTGCATGTACTGGCTTAATGAAGAAATGCGGAAAAAGGAACATAGCATTCTTGGACATAGAAGCGTTTGGCCTCCTAGCACCACAGAATAAAGGTTTAAATCTGTTCAGGTAAATCCTTATGCTGTATTAGCTCTAACTGGACATAGCAGAGCTTCCTCTTCATTTACTGCTAAAGAGTTAAGCATCATCACAAATCTGGAAAAGGCTTTTGCTTTGTCACCATTTTTAGCCCTAAACAGTGGAAGAAAAGGGAGACAGGCATCCCACTGAACAAAGCCCATATACAAGAAAGGTCTTGAAGCTCACTAATACACTTTGCCGGTGCAAGAGCTAGGCTCATATTGAGGTAATGTCAAAAACTTAATGACTACATCCAAATTCCATCCTAAACAATGATAGGATTTCAGGGCTTCCTCCTCAAAAGATCATAAGGCTTCTTTCAAATCTGTCATGAGTGATATTCAAGTTTGCATGTTGATGAACTGACAACAACATATAGTGATCTCCTTTGCCTGCTAGAAAAGAAAGTTGCCTCTTATACCCGAGATACCAGAAGAACTTCATAAGGTTATCTAAAGAGGTAATAGGTGCTGGATATCCCTCAGGACAAGCACCCATATCAATAAACTGACCACTGTTGTTGATTCAATCTAACAGTGGAGGACCCTCTAGACTTAAGGATTGATTTATTAGTTATTGGAAAGCTGCTCAGCTTGTAAGAGACTGTTTAAAGTCTCCATGCAGTCAGGTAAAGCATGTGAAGGTTTTGATGGAATCTTCTCAAATGAGACTCAGATCTTTCCTGAACTGCAGAAGGCGAGGAATGTCTACCATCAGGAAAACCATTCCCCTTGGGGCCACCATGGAGCTATCAAAGTCATCTATGAGTTCTCCAATGCTCCCAACTTGAGTACTTCCCTCAAAACTGCAAATGGAGGAAAAATATGACGGTCTAAATTTGACCACTATTGAAGAAAAGCATCAACTTCCCAAGCCTGAGGATCCTCGAGTGCATAGCAGTAAACCTGGAGCTTTGCATTTTGGGCAGTTGTGAACAGACTGATATTTGGGGCTCCCAAAAGATTGTTTAACTTCTGACATACTTGATGATGAAGAGACCATTCTGACAGAAAAACTTGTCTTTTCCTGCCGAGTTGTCTGCAATAACACTGCTTCTCCCTGGGACTAATTGGGATGTACTGAAATATTACTATTTCTGTTACTGAGAAGCAATACTCTTATGATGATCTGCCATGTACCTTGTGTATGTTTTTTAAGGCAGAGTGGTAGAATAAATCTCTTAAAATATGGATGCTCTAGCTCCTTGTTTTTTACAAGCCTTCTTTTATACAATGCCCAAGTATACATTACACCAATGTAGTAGAAAAATGACACTCCTGGACTCTGTCCAAAGAAGCTTCTCAGCTAGCCTGACAAATCTCTCGATTTTGTGTCCTCTTGCCTCCTTATGTAAGAAAGAGAGGTTGAATTGTTTGAATAAACTGTGATTGTATTATCTCTGAGTAGATGTTCCTCTTGCATATAACCCTTCCACACAACCAAAGCTGTAGGTTGCTTAAATGCATCTTGCTCTCCTCTCCATTCCAACTCTCTGACATTACAATATTCCCCAGAATGGCTCCCCAACCTGATCCTGGTGCATCTGAGGACACCATATGGTTTGGGCTCTTGAGATCTAAAGCCAGATCTGTCAGCAGTCTTGACTGCTCTCCCCACCAATGAAGAGAACCAAAAAGATCTGAAGGCACTACCACTGGAGTTAAATCCTGAAGAAGAGACCTGTCCCAAGAGTTCTTGAGGTAAAATTGAATTGATCTCATTCTCAGATGGGCCATGTTGACAAACTTCTCTAAAAAGGCCTTGTGACATTAAAAAGACAGCCACTTCTTGACTGGAGCCATTTCCAAGGGTCAAAATTCTCTCAGTAGTGATATAAAATTGTTTAACCACCTCTGTCAGAAAGGCCCGAAAAGAGAGTTGATCTTCATCTTAAAATAAGCAATCGACCTGGTAGGAAGAAGAAAAATTTGTCAACAGATCAGAGTCCAGCATCTTGCTCTCATCTACATTCCAACTCTGACATTGTGATGTTCCCAAACCTGACTCTGACGCACCTGAGGACAATCTGAGGTTTGGGTTCTTGAGGTCTAGAGGCAGACCCATTGGCAATCTTGACTGCTCTCCCAACCAATGAAAAGAAACCAAAAGATCTGAAGGAACTACCACTGGAGTCGAGTCTGGAAGATGAGACCTGTCCTAAGTTTTTGTGGTAAAACTTAATTGGTCTTATTCTTAGATGATCCATGTTGACAAACTTCTCTAAAGAGGCCATGTGTCTCAAAAAAAGACTGCCACTTCTTGACTGGAAGTTTTTCTAAAGGTTGAAATTTTCTTAGCAAGGAGAGAAGAAAAGCTTGAAAAGAGAATTGATCTTCATCTCCAGACCAACAATCATCTGGGTCTGAGGAAGCATACACTTACTGACATTAATCAAGACTGTCCAGCATCTTGCTTTCCTATACTTTCCAACTCTCTGACAATGCCATATTCACCCAGAACGGCTCCCCAACCTGACCCCGACTCGGAAAATGTTAAAGGACAATGTATTAGAGTAGATATTGTTTAATTTACTGAGAAAGCAAAAACTTAAAAGTCTCAAAATAGGTTTTCAGGATTAAAATTTATATATATCATGTCTTTCATGCTGTTGTAAATATTATAAACAAAGGTTTTCCTTACACTAGACAGGCCCCCCTTAAAAATAATCCTTAAATATCTAGTGCTGTATTAAATTTGGCAAAATTAATTTATTACCATAAATATATCGTGATATATAAAATAATTTATTGCAAGAGTGACTGAATGCTCTTGATTTTATGCTGAATATTACAGGACAGTGATAGAAATATAAATTTCCATAATAAAATTTATTATTTGGTTACTTACCTACTGTTAAAGTTAGCTTATATCTCTGCACTGATAGGCGAGTCGGCACAGATGACTGCCTAGTACACCTGCTCTCCACCAGGTGTGTTTCGAATGTTTTAGCTCTTGCCAGAATTCTCCTTGATAGCCCACTAAGTTGTGGGGAGGCTAGGTGGGGTCTACTTTAACAGTAGGTAAGTATCCAAATAATAAATTTTATTATGAAAATTTACATTATTTGGGATGAATCTTACCTATGGTTAAAGTTAGTTGATCCCCACATTGAGAAGGGGATAGTGGGTAATGCAGCTATACAAAATCTGCTCACCCAATTGAGCTAAAGATTTCTTGAATGAAACCCAAAACTTTCTTACTTGATCTGGATCTTACTGCCACCAGAAGTTGGATTCCATTCAGGGAGGAAGGTTCTCATACATGTGCAGTGAAGAGCAGCCTTGCGGAGAAAACCACTTCAATTCAACCAGAATGAAACAGAAGTGGCATGAGGGGACCCCTGTGCTTGGATCCAAAAGCCCTATAAAACGAGTCACTAAAAATAAATATCTTTATGATATAAAGGTAGGCTCCTATACAATATATGTACTGTACCTTCATGCTCCCAAAAATATTAAAACCTGGGATTTAAAACAAAGAGCCTAAAGGATTGCTCTTTCTTTGGTTCAGGAAAAGACTACCCACTACTAGTAGCAGACTAAGGGCTTTACTGTTTTCCAACATGATTCTGCATACTTAGGTAGTGAGCAGGCAAAACCAAATTGCACTTCTACTGCGCTGCATTATTCACATCCTCAAGCAACAAACTGTCATAACATTAAATGAAGTTGCAACAGCTCTCACATGATGCAAGTTTACCTTCAATAAAGGTAAAACGTATGGAACTAGTTCTCATGCACTAGCCTAATCAAATGTGTCACAGAGAACCTCGTGTTCTTTGACAAAGATGTTGTAGGTTTCTAAAACCACAAAACAAAAGGTTAACTTTGCCTCTTACAGGCTTAACCTTTGACAAAGACATTCTAGGTTTTCTGAAAACACAAAATAAAAAGCTAACTCTGTCTCCTCCGGGCTTAACCATTGGCCAACACAGCTAGGTTTTCTAAAACCACAAAACAAAAGGTTAACTTTGCTTCCTTCAGGCTTAACCTTTGACAAAGACATTCTAAGTTTTCTAAAACCACAAAAGAAAAAGTTAACTTTGCCTCCTCTGGGGTTAACTATTGACAAAGACAGCTAGGTTTTCTAAAACCACTAAAGGTTAATCCACAAAACAAATAGGTTTACTTTGCCTCCTCCCGGCATAACCTTTGACAAAAATGTTCTAGATTTCTAAAATCACAAAACAAAAGGATAACTGCCTCTTCCAGGCTTAACCTATCTAAGTAAGTTTTATTGCCTCAACAGGACAAAGAGGTTAAATTGGAATTCTTACAGTTCTCTGAAAAACTTAGCCTTAACATCACTCTCAGCTCTAAGGCAAAAAAGATAAAATAGCATTCCCTTTACAACAGCCTTAAGGAGAGTGATTGCAATAACTTACTCTTTTAACCGACGATAGTGCTAAATAAAAGGTTTCATAGTAAATAATTAATGGAACTCATTCCAGAGGCTCAAAATGATCGGCATATAAAATTTAGACCTGCTCTAAATTCTAGAGAGACTGATAATGAGTTGAAGGGGCTTCAATCACAACTGATCCCAACACCTTAAGGTGCTGATCATCAGCCAGATCTAATAGCACATAATGCAATACCCAGGAAATATGGAACGATAACCTTGAAAGTAAACAGCAAAAAAGTCTTACTACAGTATATCTAAGAAATCAGAGAAACTTTGATGCCTGCAAGGTTCCAGGTGCTGAAAATTTCTATAGAACGGCACCCTGAGTAATACACAAATCGCTGCTGCTCTTGACACAAGACCACAGTTGTTCTTCACTTGATTAAGGGTAGCCCCATGATACCTTTGAAAATCCCCTTATTGGGAGGAAACAGTTGAGCATCTCCAAGCAGTTAAGTATGAGATGCAGAAGTTAGTGGAAGTGCAAGAAATTCTGTAAGTTGAGTCGATTTTCCCTTAATGGAAGAAGAGACACTTCCACTGACAGAGTTAGAAAGTTCGAAAATCATTTGTTCTGAGGTTACTAAGGCTCTATAGGAGTCACTGAGCAATTCTTGAACTTGAAATTTGCTCAATACTTCCTTAGAGTAGACAGAGGTGGGGGAAGGCCTATGAGTCTGAATCAGGCCAAACTTAAAGAAACACATCCACTACTCAAGCCTGAGGGCCCTCACAGGAATAGCAACTGACTGGTTGTTCCTGTTCATCTGCATGCTAATAAGTCTACATTTATGCGCTCCTCTAATCCCACAGCAACTGTCAAACTTGCAGATGTAATGGCCACTCTGTAGGTAGATTTGCTCTTTCTGAATCCTGAACTGCCAAAAACAAGCCTTCCATAGAATGAATTATCAAACTAATATCATATTGTTCAGTTCACTCAAAGAAGCAAACTTTCCACTGTGACTTTGTTTCCAACCAGGAATAAACCTGCTAGGCATCTTTGATGGTGTTTCCACTGCCCTGACATCTAGTAAGTTTTACCAGGTGTGGTGTTGACCATTCTATGTTGTAAGTAAGTGCACCAATGCTAGTCAAAATTCTTTGTTTCGTGTTACACTGCAGAGGGGAAAACCAAAACCTGGACGTACGTTTAAGAACAAAATGGTCAACTCTTGGTTTCAGAGTCTCTCCTCCAGAACCTGGCAACAATGATGGCTCTTGATTACTTACAAGTTTAATGAACATTACCTGGAAGTTGTAATCTCTTATGCTGAGACTGTAGTATAACTGAGCCTGAGTATTCTTCCGCCAGAGGGCAACAGGAGGGGACAGCTGGCAACAGGAGGAGACAGCTGGCAACAGGTGGTGACAGCTGACGACACACAGTGACACCTGGAGACGGGGTGACAGCAGCCGAGTACCTGCATTGCATCCATGACTCAATGAAAGGGAGACGGGGCAACAAAGTCTGAAGTAACTCAGCTAAGTCCACGTGAGTCAGCTGAGTGAAAAAAACAAGGCACCAAAAGAAAATGGGAAATGTTGGGAGGTGGGGGGGAAAGAAGTTACAATGACTCTTCCGCCTCGTCCTAAAGCGAGTCAACATACTTGCGAGCATTCCCATACAACACACCCTTAGAAAGTTATGTAGCTAGAATAACATCTAGATTGAAAACAACATAGATACTGTAACCATGGTTGATTTGGAAAGAAAAAAATTAATCGAGGCATAAGTAAGATATTTGCTGATGGCCAAAGAAAAAGCGTGTAAAGAACGAACAAGTGCATTTCGACAGAGAAAGAGGAATAGGCTAGCAGACAAGGATTTAGAGTGGGCAAATGATTGGTTAAACAACTGGCTGAGTCAACATAACATCAGAATAAGTAAAACTTGCTACAGACATTATTTTAAATAAACTGTCTACTGTATACCTATATGATTAGTCCTACAGGTGCTAATCTCATACTAGGTGCATATGATGGCAGAAGTCACATACGTAGTGAAGATTAACATTTACCATAACAATCTTTCAGCTAACGCATTATACAACACTATGAGCACGAAAAACGGAGGCAGGTGACGGAGGGCACAGAACCACATCGTCTCAAGAACCAACCTGGTTCCCTGGCAGCGGACTCTTCCAACTATTGCAGAGCAATCCTAGGCTCAGGCTACAGACATGTGAGGGCACTGACACCTTATCGCTTATAACTTATAAGGGATTGCGAAAATGACCGCACACTATGGGGGGACCCAGACCGGTTCCCTAACCAATTCAGAGAAACCTGGTACTGACCAAAATAAGGTTTACGTCTTGTTCTAAATTCTCAAACACTTTTTCTGAACTGAAATGGGAGAGGAAGGCAGAGCTAAAGAGGAAGAGGAAGCCTCAGTATTAACTAAAGCATTAGCAGAGGAAAAGCCTAGACTGAGTATGGATAACTACTTCCTCACATCTATTCTCAAGATCACACTTTATACCACTTCAGCCAGCATAAAGTGTGTAACATATCTCCTAAAAAATCTCCTAAAAAATCTTCATCCTGCTAACACAGTAATCATTCCTACAGAACCTGATATTCTTAGCCTTGATTCCAGTGGAGACATCCTAGGGAAAATAAATGTACAGCACTGTGATAGCAGCAAACAGACATGAAATACCAACAAGCACCTGTACACAATGGCAGCAAAGAGTATTCTGACAAGAGCTAAAACATTCAAAACATACCTGGTGGAGAACAGGTGTACTAGACAGTCATCCGGGCAGCCATTCAATCTTTTGTTTGAATGCTGAATCGCCTTCGGTGCAGAGATATAAGCTAACGTTAACAGTAGATAAGAATCAGCCCAAATAAATGATACTCACAATGAAAAAAATTCTTAAGAGCACGAAAATAAAATTTTAACTACACTTGCATAATTTTATAATGACAAAATGGTTGGAGAAGGTTTAGGCTAAGGTAATTATAGAAACTTGATATCTCTCTCAATGGCGGTAAGAAGAAAACCGAGATGTCATGGGGTGGAAATAAGGTTGCTGGCTGCTTCCCATCTCACCTCCATGGCAGATGCCACATGCCACAATCCTTTGCATAAACAATTCTTGTTTTTATTTTTACTGGTTTCCAGCTGGCACCAGAAGATTTATCCCAATGTTAAGACCCAGGTTTGTTCTGCGTATGTACGATTGATAATTAGAATACATAGGTGATGCTGTCTTAATTAGTAAACCTTGCATGATATATGAGTACAAAGCTTGCTTTCTAGAATGTATGTACTACAATGGGATGAAATAACGCTTGAAGGAAAAAGAATTGAGGTAAATTCTCAAATATTTAGGAGCTATACAGGTTCTCTCAAGTTAGAATTTAGGTTTCGAAATAAAATAGACAGTGCATATAAAAAAATTATATATTAATTTTATATGAACATCACTGCTATACAGACTGGTATGACAATGAAACGTCTAAAAGATTTTGCTGATTTGTAAATAAAGTTCTATGATTATAATGAAAATATCAGGAGCCACATGGCAGGATAAAGTGAGAAATTATACCCTGAAGAAAATTATGGAAGTCCTGTGTAGACAAAATAATGGCGAAGGAAAAATAAAGATGGCTCAAACATGTCCTTCATACCAACCCTAGTATGATATTATGTGACAGTGTGAGCAGGGGTTCTATGGCTCCCAAGAAAGTTGGAAGAGCCAGATCTACTTGGATGAAAAATGAGATGGGAGGTTGAATATAAATAGAGATGTGTGAAACTGTAAAGCACAGAAAAGAGCGGAATTTCATGAAGACTTTTTGCTTCGCATGGCATTGGAGGTGATGATGAAATTACAAAACTTTTTCAGTTATCCAAAATCCTTCCTGTATAAGTCAACACAGACTAGAAATTTAGATAATTATAGTAATTTAATAAAATGTATAATAAATGTTTACCATTTACATCACTAATATGAGGATGACCAGGATCAACATCATAACCACTTTGTTTGACAGACTTCTCAGATACTATTCCCTCTTTAGAAAAAGTAAAAAAAGTGTGTAAGTAGGGTACAGTTGCCAGAGATGTTAATAAAAAGTAGCAAAGAAAGACTTCTTTTCCTACATGTCCATTACTTTTAAACAGCCTATGCACATATCCTAAACACTCCACAACCTGAAGAGAAAGGCACTAGTCCCTTTGGTAGATAGCATCAATTTATCAGTTTCATGGACTGTGCTGCTGTTTCATCATCACATTTTCTATTTTCATGAGAACTTTCTGGATATAAGGGTAAGTACAAGATTTATCAGTGGTTAGTAAAAATTTCTTTTTAAACTCCCATCCTTCTGACAAAAGATTTTTGTCACTGGCTGAAAGTAATCAAGTTTTTCCCTTCTTTCTTCAAGCAGCTTCTATATACATTCATATGTCTTTTTCTACTTTCAGTATAGGCAGCCCCTGCTTATCGGCAGCATCGGTTAATAGCGTTTTGGTTTTATGATGCTTAGCTAAGGACGCTGTTAACCAGGTTTTCGGCGCTGGTAAGTGGTTCATCAGCATTGGTAGGTGGTTTATCGGTGTCAGTCAGCGACTTTCAGTGCCGGTAAGTGGTTTATCGCCATGTATAGGTGATTTATTGGTGTCGGTCAGCGATTTTCAGTGCCGGTGAGCAATTTATCGGCATCGGTAAGCAGTTTATTGGTACTTACGCTTCATAAATGCTATTTATTACCATAATATTGTGATGTTCTGGTTAACGAAGATTTCTGGTTATCAATGCTTGGCCAGGAACGGAATCCTGCCGTTAACTGGGGACTGCTTGTACATTACTGCTTTGTGTAAGAAGGCTTTTATCTAGTTGTGGTTGATTGTCTTCCAATCACTGCCATTTTTTTATTTGGTCATCTTTGTATTTCATTGTTTGTAAGTTCTCATTTGATTTGCAAAGCTTGTTTAACATAGTGCATTATAGAGCCGGAGAGACAGGGCTCAAAATTCATCAAAATGAAGTAGAGGTAATGCAGAGTATGCACAAAAGGATTAATGAAGTTGAATCTTTTAAAGATTCAGGAACAATGATGTCCTGTACAGGTTCTCAAGTTGGAATTTAGTGAGACTGAAAAAAGGCAAATCAAACAACTGAAAGGCTGCATGATTTGAAATCCAACAGACTGAAATTTCATACAAACGTAAAATCATAAATGTCTAGTACAATCTGGATATGAATCATGATATGACACAAACTATATCTAAATGATTTGTTGATCTGAACATAAAGCTTAAAGGTGAATATTATGGGTCAGAAGGCATGATTAAGTTAAAAAATGAAAATTTTTTTAAAGTAACCTGTATTTTTCCTAACATACAAACCTGTGGTCTTTACATATGGGACTTACTTTCAGTGCAAATTGGGAAATTTTGGAAGTTCCTATGTAGATAAGATACTAATGAAAGGGAGATGGAGATGCCTTACATTTACTTTACATAGCGCTTGGAAAAATGGTATGCGACAGTAACAGTAGGGTTCCCGTGGGCACCAGAAGACCTGGAAGACCCTGACCTACTTGGAGAGAAATTATGAGAAGAGAGGCTGGAGGTCACTGGAAGACAAAGCACAAGAAAGACATGAGTAGCAGAATTTCACAGAAGTACTTTGCACCATGCAGTGCTAGAGGAGGTGGTGATGATGCATACAGTTACATGTGTAATACAGTAATACCTCGATTCGAGTTGCACGAATTCACAGACACACGAATTTTTTATTGGAACCTAACTAATGGTCATACACGAGTTTTTCACAGACACGCGAACATTTCCATACACTGAGAAACCTAGCAAAAGTGTTTGTTTAATTTTTTTATGTAATTTATAAGTTTTCAAGCTTTTATGTGTAATTAAATAACATTAAATATTATTAAAGTAATAATTTCTCTCTCTCTCTCTCTCTCTTTCTTTTAGTGAGATGAATTTTTATGGTACATGTAAACAGGTATGTTTATTTGTATGATAAATAAACTTTTTAAGTAATAATATGTACTAATTTTCAAATAATAAGATTAATAAAATTAAATAATAATAATAATAATAATAATAATAATAATAATAATAATAATAATAATAATAATAAAAACTGTAATACAAAATTTGTATTATCTTGAACAAACAAATTCTTCCCTCATCTTTTGTAAGAAGGTGGAAGGCAAAAGCTGTCAGACATGTCATTTAACATGACAAGAATGAGAGTGTTGCTAATCAGTGGTAAAATTTTTCTTGTAATTCTTTCTCTCTCTCTCTCTCTCTCTCTGTCCGTAATAATTCATAAAAAATTTCACTCTCTTAAGTAAGGACAACTGTTATCTCTCTCTCTCTCGTTCGAAGTTAGCCAACCTACGTATTACTGCACTGTTTCTCTGTATGTCTTTAACTGTACAGTAGATAATTTTGAATTGATCTAATTTTACCTGTACCGTTTACAAACTGTAAATGCGCAGTTCTAAAACATAGAGACTAGAGCATTTCAGAACAAAGAGAAAGTGACAGAATAAAAAAAGTTTGTAAAAACGGGGTTGAGAAGACTTCTAAAAATAGATTGGTGGAATGGGGGAGAGTCACACACTATATTCTTAAGTCAACCATTTATTTCTTCTTTCTCTCTCTGTATTCTCTCTCTCTCTCTCTCTCTCTCTCTCTCTCTCTCTCCGTAATAACTGATAAATAATTTCACTCTCTAATTTAAGTAAGGACAACCCTTGAAACAGGCGATTCTTTACCGTTCCTGTTGGTTCTCTCCCTCTCTCTCTCTCTCTCTCTCTCTCTCTCTCTCTCTCTCTCTCTCTCTCTCTCTCACATAGTTAGCGCTCACACATTTTTACTCTCTCTCTCTCTCTCTCTCTCTCTCTCTCTCTCTCTCACATAGTTAGCGCTCACACATTTTTACAACTTATTAATTCTCTGTACATCTTTACCTGTACAGTAGATAGTTTAAATTGATCTAACTTGACCTGTATCGTCTACGAAGTTTAAATGCACTGGTGTTACAAATACGTTCTAAAACATAGAGACATAATAACTAAGAGAAAGAGACACAGAATAAAAAAGTTGCTAAAAAGAGGTTGAGATGATTCTAAAAATAGATCGGTTGAAAGGGGAGAGAGAGAGAAATTCTCTTACAACCCTCAATTTTTATGTACACCATTTATTTCTCTTTTTTAAGGGCAATGTATTAAGCTAACTTTTAAATGAAATTACAGTGACTTTAATTCCATTTAAAAGTTAACTTAATAATTTGGGAGCATGATTAAGGCATATTTAGTGTTTAAACTTTAGAAATAAGCATTTATTAGCATTTTTAGAGACCATGCCAAACTTACGCGAAAATTCACCCTGCGCGAGGGGTTCTGGAACCTAACCTCGTGTAAGTTCGAAGTATGACTGTATCTCCTTTTCTTGTGTATTTTACTGTGACAATGAGGAGTCTCTCTCATTCCCAATGATTTTTCTCTGTGTGTTTACTATTTACACACCAGTAATAATTTACTATTTGTATTATTACTAAGGTGAGTGCTTTTTTGTTGTTTCTGCAGTAAACAGACCATTGTCTTTTTTTTTTTAGGAGTAATCATCAGTACAAGTTGGAAATGGTAGCTGAAGCTTGGTAACAAGGTGTTTAACTAGGTGAGTGAATGTGGGATATTTCCCACTCACCTGCCTTAGACCAGCACTTCTCTTTGACCATGGCTGAGATGTGTTACTATGCTTCTTCCAACTGTTTCTTAAAGACCTCTATTAACTCTTTTTGTTTGCTGGTTTGATTGTGGCTAGGGATGTTGTCTCAAAGAAATATGTTGGTAAGCAATGAAGGTGTGTAGGATATGAGTGGTTAGGGGCAGGACCAGCAGCCTTGGTTCTCCTTGCTAGAGCAGTGTAGGAAGGCCAAAAGATGTTTGCCAGAATTTTGGGGGGATATACAGTAATACATCGAGCTTGCACGATTCGAGTTGCGCGAATTCACAGACACGCAAACTTTTCATTGGAACCTAACTAATTGTCATAAATGAGTTTTTCACTGACACACGAACATTTGCGAATACTGAGAAACCCTGCAATAGTGTTTATGTTTAATTTTTATGTAATTTATAAGTTTTCAAGCTTTTATGTGTAAATTAAATAACATTAAATAATAAAAGTAATAATTTCTCTCTCTCTCTCTCTCTCTCTCTCTCTTTTACTGAGATGAGAGAATTTTTATGGTACACATATATGCTTGTTTTGTATGATAAATAAATTTTTACCTAATAATATGTACTAATTTTCAAATATTAATAAGATTAATAACAATAATAATAATAATAATAATAATAATAATAATAACAACATAACTGTAATTACAAAATTCATAGGTGATATGTATTTTAAACAAACCAATATTTCTCCCTCATCTTTTGTAAGAGGCTCGAAGGCAAAGCTGTCAGACATGTCAAATTAACATGACAAGAAGGGGGAGTGTTGCGAGGTTCCTTACATAATTCTCTTCTCTCTCTCTCTCTGTGTCTGTAATAATTCATAAAATTTTCACTCTCTTAAGTAAGGACAACTGCTCTCTCTCTCTCTCTCTCTCTCTCTCTCTCTCTCTCTCTCTCTCTCTCTCTCTCTCTCTCTCTCTCTCTCTTAGTTAGCGCAACCTACATATTACTGTTTCTCTATATATTTTTAACTGTACAGTAGATAATTTTAAATTGATCTAATTTTACCTGTATTATTTATAAACTGTAGACATAGAGATATAGAGCATTTCAGAACAAAGAGAAAGAGACAGAATCAAGAAATTTTTAAAAACAAGATTGAGAAGACTTTTAAAAACAGATCAGTGGAATGGGGAGAGAGAGAGAGAGAGAGAGAGAGAAATAGGATACTATCCTTCACACTCTTCTATATTTTTACGTCAACTATTTATTTCTTTTTTTAAGGGTAATGTATTAAGCCAACTTTTAAATGAAATAACAGTAACTTTAATTTCATTTAAAAGTTAGTTTTATACTGAATTTCCATCTTTTGATATCTAACGTAAGAATAACTTCTCTCTATCTCTCTCATGTTATTCTCTCTGTCTGTAATAATTCATAAATAATTTAACTTGATATTTCAAGTAAGGACAATATCTCTCTCTCTCTCTCTCTTGTGCGTTATTCTCTCTGCCTCCGTAATAATTGATAAATAATTTCACTCTCTTAAGTAAGGACAATCTCTCTCTCTCTCTCTCTCTCTCTCTCTCTCTCTCTCTCTCTCTCTCTCTCTCTCTCTCTCTCTCTCTCATTCATAGTTAGCACTAACACATTTTTACAACTTATTATTTCTCTGTATGTCTTTACCTGTACAGTAGATAGTTTAAATTGATCTAATTTTACCTGTACCGTCTACGAAGTGTAAATGTGCTAGTGTGGCAAATATGTTCTAAAACATAGAGACATAATAACTAAGTTGTATTAGTCAAAATAAAACACACTGTTTGTTCATGAAAAAGCATTTCAGAACAAAGAGAAAGAGACAGAATAAAGAAGTTATTAAAAAGAGGTTGAGAAGACTTCTAAAAATAGATTGGTCGGAAGGGGAGAGAGACAGAAATTCTCTTCCAACTCTCTATTTTTAGGTCAACTATTTATTTCATTTTACATGGGTAATGTGTTAAGCTAACTTTTCAATGAAATTACAGTAACTTACAGTAAGGTTTTATAGTATAAGTTTTTCTTCAGAGATGTGCTAAATTAGATAATAATGTGTATAGGGCTTAGGTTAACCCTTACGGGATAGGCATGATCATGTTAGATATAATAATAGCTCTAGAGTTCAATCTGGAGAGCCTCAAGTGAGAATCAATATTTTGTGCCATACAGTTTGAACAAATTTTATGGGAATAATGTTCAAATCACCTCAGTGGGCCATAAATGACTTATGGCAACTCGTACGGCAACACTAGTACCTTGGTACAAGATGGAGGGAGATCATTGTGACCTGAGATTTCATGGGGAATGTACTGCACCTCCCCACCCAAAGAAATCTTTTATATATTTGCTCATAAATATACCCAGGAACTGCTGTTCATTTTAGTTCTATTTGACAATATTATGTCAGCTATAACTGTAGTTTTGAAAGCTAAGGCACAAAGAAATTTTAGAAAAAACATGTATAACTCACTAAAAGGTACTGCATCTCCCCATCTCAGTACATCTCGTCTATATTTTACCATAAATATACCCAAAATTTGTTAGTGATTTTAGTTCTTATCTGTTATGATATTGTGTGAGCTGTAATTGTAATTTTACAAAATGAAATAAAAGAAAATATTACAAAAAATATGTATAACTTGGTAAAATTAACATACTTTCATGAGTGTCTTGGAAAAGAGGCCATGCAATGGGTTAGAAGGTACAACAAATATTTTAGAATTTTTTGTCTTGTACCAGTGTGCATTTGCATATCTTCCCCTTCCATTGATGTGTTTTTTCTTAAACTGGCCAACGTTAAAGTTTGCCCAATCTAGGTATACTGTATATATACAATACAGCATAGTTAATACTGCATGATGCAACTGATAGGGCAGGGTAACTCAAACTGATGCTGCTTGAGTGATGATGGCAGTCAACTGCCAAAAATACCATCGTAAGTATGAATGGTTGAATGTCGAGCAAGTTGGAAGTCAGATGGTATTTGTATAGATACAGTATTTTAGCCTGGCCTGTAAGGGTTAATCTCCAAGGACCTGCTATCACTCCTTACCAAACTTTTACTACCCTACATATATATTTTTACTTACTTCTGTCTCAAGGGTGCAAGAACAGCAATTGTCTAGGAGTTTTCACCATATAATTTTACCTACTTCTCCCTCAAGGGTGCTAGGACAGCAATTATCCGGGAGTTTTCACAATAGACTAAGTTAATGGAACAGAGTAATTCCCTCTCAGAGGCTGACTAACATGCTGAGTGATTCTAGATCTATGTCACATTTCCGTCAGGATTTTGGTCTCCATAAGGAATACAGTACCTGGATTGAAGGGCATCCTGCAGCAGATGTTGACTTAAGGGGAGTGGCAACCACCAAATTTTGAGGAATTATCAAATTTTAGTTATTAACAGTTTCAATTATAGATTTTATGGCACTGTGAACCATAAATTGTAAATAAAACTTGTAAAAAACATCTGTATAACTTAATCTGGGTAGGATCAAGTGAGTTATACAATGTTTCGGACAGTTTTATGTGTAAATAAACATATTCTGAAGCTATATTGGTCAAAAAAATGTTTAGATTGGTTCATGGACAATTTTGTTCAACGCTTGTATGGCACTGTGAACGACAAATTGTAAAAAAGCTTGTAAAGAGTCAAAAAAAATTTTACAAAAATAATTGTCACCTACTAAATTATCCCATTCTCTCTAGCGGTAGCATCATAGAGAAAACAGGTTATAATGATATAGGGATAATTTGCTCAAGTTGTCTTGATTCTCTCAGGATTCTTGAGTCCAAAAATTTTGTTTTGCTGTTTTCTCCAAAACTTATTTTTTCAAAACTAAATGTTTATTTCTCCAAGAAGACTGAACCAAACTTTTAAAGAGTATAGTATAACTATATATCTTTATTTTGTTATCGGGAAAATCATTTTCTGAGTTCGTCCCTGTGTCACACGGTGAAATTCCTTTCTTGCACGAATTTCTAGGTATAAATATTGCTAAATATACCAGAGAAAAAGCTATCAGGAATGCTGGGTTACTACCCCAGATCGAGCGCCTTCTTATACCAAGAAGGCGTCGGTATGGATAAGGGTGAGTGAAGAATCACAACCACAGAACCACACTCGAAAGACATCCCAATGGCAAAATCCCTCGGAAGAGCGGAGAGCCGTACCAGCTCCCACACTCACCCGCCCGCCAAGCAGCGACCCCAGCGCCATCTGAACACATTCCATTTCTAGCACGTGATCGTTGTTGTTGCTGAGTTTTTTGTTCTTGTGCTTTTGGCCTTTTTTCGCCTTTCCAAGCATGTCGTCCAGCAGCTTTACTGTATCCAAGTTAAGTACCATCTTATTGTGGGGTTTTTATGATAAGTTTGGCTGTTTCACCCCGTATTTATTAATTATACGTGGTTCTGTTATGACGCTACGGCGTCCCCTAGTCAGCCATGTCGACCGCGAGGTATGCCCATCCAGCTTGTTCTGTTTGGGCTTCTCTTTGTCGATTACATTGCTTATCGTTATTTCCCCTAGGATTCATCCTGGTGGCATTTCCTGGGCTGGGTTTTTTCGGTGTTTCCCTAACGATAATTTTGTTGAACTGCATCATTAGGGTTCCTACATTGGGTTCCCGTCATCTTCCCGCTTTAGTAACTCCCCAGGATGTTTCCCCTTGGACAGTTATAGCTTTATAATTATTATAATTATTATTTTGTTTGTGCTTGACGTCATGTTTTCACTGCTTAGAATTATTAATTGTTTTCCTGTTTACTTCCTGTCGCTTCTCTCGGTTAGGCTACGCGCCTAGCACAAGCACAAGATTATTTTATTGTTTAATGTATATATGATGGTGATTTATTATTATTCTGGTTAACTTCCCTTGTGTGGGGTTTCCCTATATCCTGCCTAATGTATGTTAGGCTTTTATTTTGCGCCTATTGGCCTCCTGCTCTCCCTTTCACCCTAGGTTAGGTTAGGCGAGCGGAGGGGATCAGCAGGTAGAGGGAGTTTCTGTTGTTGTTCCATCCACTGACCGTTGTTTGGGTTGTGGAGTGAGACCCCATTGTCCTCCCCCTTCTTTACGGAGGGGTAGAGGTTTTTTCTGTGGGTGTGTCTCCTCCATGCTTTTATAGCATTCCCTTTCTTTCGCTCTGGTTGGTCTTGACACGGGAATTTCTCTCCCTGTTGTTTCCTCATCCCTCCCTTTCCTTCTCCCCTTTTTATTTCATAGGCTACGTCTATGTGTGGGGTGAGAGTATGTAGGCCTTAGGTCGCTATTCCTTTCCTTTCCTTCGGGTAGGCCATGATCTCTCCAAGCTGGTATTATTTACCTAGCGTGGTTGTGTTTACAGTTGAGCAGGTGAAGGCATCTTCCCCAGTCTCCTGTTTTCTCTGCTCTGGCCTACTCCCTTCCCTTACCCCACCAACCCTCCCCCCCCCCTTCTACCCTGATCTACCCTGGGTCCAGCTCTTTGTCATCTTCTCGCTGGTGACGCGTTGGTGTCCGACGACCACCCCGAGTTGTTGGATCTTCCCTGGTGGAGGGATTCATTCCCTCCCAGGGCTGGTCCCAGATGGCATTTTTCTTGGCTCAGTGTCTCGCTAACCCGCTCTCCTAGGATCGAGCAGGTTTTCAAACATTCTCAGGGTTACTTTTTTCTCAGCCTTGTCCCGCGTTCGCTCCGGCGTTCGGGATGCTCTAGTTGGGTTGACTGGCGCTTACACCTGCCCTTGTGGATCTGTGGTGTTTTGTAGCCTCACCCTTCTATTGTTCTCTAGCGGTGGAGGCTTGGGATCCCCGGAGGGGGTGGTGCCGGACTCCGGGGAATGCTGATTTTTATGTCATTGTTAACCGATTATGTTACCATCCTCTGTATATATATGCATTTTTATTGTTCTCGGCGGCTCATCCCGCCGTCGGATATATATTTGTTTTCTTGTTATTGTTATCAGAGTCCGGTGATCCTACCGTTGGGTTCCGCCGTTTTATTCCCGGCATCCCTTGTGGTAAGGGTCCTGTTGACTCAGCTCTCTCGTTCCGCCGGAGTATTCCGGCAGTCGAGGGGCTTCTTGCTTACCTTAAATTTAAGTTACTTTTTCTGGTAGGCCTGTCTCTGACAGGGTTTTTCATTCCGCCGGAGTGCTCCGGCAGTACAGTTTGAAAATACCTGTGCCTGCTTAGTTTAAGTTTCTTAGAGTGGTAGGTTCATATACTGTTCACACTTACAGACTGTTCGTTGTGAGGAGCCCGGATGTACCGCCACCCTCCACCAACCCTACGCGCATGTGGTGTTGGACCCACGCTGGCTGTGCGGTCCGGCTTGATGACCTGATCGTCTGGCATCCGGAAGGCTGTGAGGTTTGCTTCGCGCTCTGTGGATGCATCCAGGACGAGTCGGTAAGCTGCTTACTTTCGTTCTTCACGTTAGTTACAGTTTGCTACGTTTTCATATCTTATGTTCTAATGCTTATATATTTTACAGTATATTAGCCCTTCCTTGATTCCCTGCTCCCTTTCAGGCCGACGAGTCCTCCAAGAAGGAGGCCCTAGAGTCTCTCCGCGCCTGGGTCGCTGGGTTCGGGAGGAACGTTGCGTCGGGAAAGCCCTACGTCCTCGACGGGAAGCTGAGGGACTTGCTCTACCCTGGCGCCCGGATCGCTGCAGCCGTACCAGCTGATGTGGCCGCACCCATCATCGAGCAGATCCGGTCGTGACCCAGCCACTGCAAGAGGACCCCTTTACGCGGAGGTTTTGGAGGACGTCGCCACTCTGGATTTGGACCTGGAGCCCATGAACACCGAGCAGGACCAGGAGGTAGGTAGAGAGGTAAGTGAGGCAGTGGGGGCGGGCACCCTTTATGATTCCCCTTCATCCTCTGTATCTTCTTTCCAGGGCTTTGCTAAATCTTCTATCTTGAGGGACAGCGCTCAGTCTACTGTCCCCAAGTTGAAGAAGTCGTGGAAGGCGAAGGGCTTCAAGTCCTCGTCTTCCATAAGGCATCCCCTTTCCCCGTCGAAGCCAAAGGTTACTGAACCTGTGGCCTCCGGGAGCAAACCAGGTACCTCGGGCAAAGGAGCAAGTAAGAGGGTGGCCAGGCCCAGCCCTCCTCGCCAGCCTGCCTTTGACCCTGAGGCGTTTGCGGGGATGTTGTTGGAGAGGTTCTCTACGGAGGTAGAGGCAAAACTCTCAAAGCTGATGGAGAGGCTTCAGAGTCAGGAGAATCTCCTTGCTGATATGGCACGCTCCGGTGGGGCCGGACCGCACTATCAGATCCCGGACACTGCTACCCTCCCTCCTTTTGATGTAGGGAACCCATGGCGTTTTGCTCTTCGTGCTATCCGGCATGAAGACACCTTGACCATTGAAGGTCTAGGTACCAGGCATCTAGAGGAACTGGAGTTCTTCCCTGTGATCTCTTGCCCCCCTACCCAGGCTTCGTTAGGCTGACGGAGGAAGCCTGGGTACGCTCAGACAAGGTCCCTAAGGAGACGGTGATCTTCCCTAGGGATCAGGCGCAATCTGCTCTCTTGCGCACCTTTTCCGAGTGGCAGGCGGAGAACACGAAGTTGACCCCCTTCAAGGGCAACTTCACTATGTTTTCTCTCGGGGACAAGCTGCCCACTCCCTGCCTGAACAAGGTTGCTATCGCAACTGCTCAGGCTTGCTTGGATGGCAAACCCTTGCCTCAGCTTCGGGAATCAGATCCTACGTCTCTGATCTTCCCAGGGGGTGACGAGTTCTGGAGGGACACTCCGTCCACATTTACTGTCGGTAAATTGGACGCAGATTGCACGTCAAACCAGTTCAGCGAGCAGCTTCCTAAGCTTCCGGAAGCTCTCCTGAAGGCTGAGTTCGAGGCACGGTGCCGGTTGAGCCGGTCTTTGAACTCGCTGTGCCTGTCAGAAGAGACCGCTGTCTCCTTGGCAGAGGAGCCATTGTTTCAAGTTCTGACTAAATCCCTGTTAGCAGGTTTCCAGTCGGACCTGTACAACTTCATGGTGGCAAAGATGCACTGCCGTAAGTTCATCTTCACTGATGCCACCATTCGTCATGAGCCTAACAGACTCATGAAGAGTTCTTTCTGGGGAGACAATCTTTTCCCAGAAGATGAAGTCTCCAGTGTCCTGGGCGAAGCAACCAGGGCTAACCAGAGTCTGCGCTCCCGGTTGGGTATCTCCGCCTTTAAGCGGAAGACCCCTAAGTCTAGCGGTTCCCAGAATAGGCCTGGGAAACGTTATAGAAAGCACAGGAGACCACAACACCAGACGGTTGTTCAGGCAGTTCCGGTCTCGACGGTGAACCAACCGTCCACCTCCAAGGCTCAACCCTAACAGTATGTGCTGGTTGAACCAGCCCAATCCCTTGCTGCGCCTACGTACGTCTCCTCGCCGGCGTACAACCCTACCTATGAAGGCCGTGGGGGCTTTCACGGCCTTAATAGGAGCGCAAGGGGGGTAGAGGTCGAGCCCCCTACAGAGGCAGGGCTGGATCCGTCTCCCGGGGGAAAAGTGGCCGCGGTAGAGGAAACAAACCTGCTTCCTCCCACTGAGACCAGTCAGGTAGGTGGACGCCTATACTGGTTCAGAGACCAGTGGTCCTTCAGTCCTTGGGCACACAGCATTGTGTCCAAAGGCCTGGGTTGGAGCTGGATCAGGGACCCTCCTCCTGACCAGGTTTTATCAACCCTCCTCCAAAGCCCAACAGGACTTTGTGACGGAGCTTCTCAACAAGAGAGCAATAAAGAAAGTGAGGCACCTCAAATTTTAAGGCAGGCTGTTCACTGTCCCCAAGAAACATTCCGGCCAGCAAAGAGTGATTCTAGATCTGTCGCGTCTAAATCTCTACATACAATGCGACAAATTTCGCATGCTTACAGTTGCTCAAGTACGGACTCTACTGCCGCGTGGAGCCGTCACCACCTCTATCGATCTTTCAGACGCTTATTATCATGTCCCGGTTGCGCGGAACTTCTCTCCCTTCCTGGGTTTCAGACTAGGGAAACAGGCCTACTCCTTCATGGTCATGCATTTCTGGCTCAATATAGCCCCAGGATATTCACGGCTGGCGGAAACAGTTGTTCAGCAGCTACGGTCCCGGGGATCTCCCTAGCAGTATACCTGGACGATTGGATAATCTGGGCCCCAACCCGTACAGGAGTGCCGGAGGCTACAGCCATAGTGATCGAGTTCCTGGAGTCATTAGGCTTTCAATTGAACAGGGAGAAGTCCGCCTGACTCCAGAGTCTTGGTTTCAGTGGCTGGGTCTCCAGTGGGACCTAACCTCATACAGGCTATCCCTCCCCGCCGGCCAGCGGAGGGAGATAGCCGCCGCTACCAGAAAATTTCTGAAGGGCAAAGCAGCATCCCGCCGGTCTCAAGAGGGGATTCTCGGCTCTCTTCAGTTTGCTTCAGTGACAGACCTGCTCTTGAAAGCAAGACTAAAAGACGTAAACAGTGTGTGGCGGAGACGAGGCCAATGTCAGGCTCAAAGACAGAGTCTCTTCAATCCATAAAATCTTGAAGACAAGGCTTCGACCATGGTCCACAGTCAAAGGCCTTTCAAGTCTGTCCCCTTCAATTTCCCAGCTCTGGTAATCCACACAGACGCTTCATTAAGCGGCTGGGGAGGGTACTCACCAAAACAAAAGTACAAGGGACATGGTCTATAATGTTTGACAGTTCCATATAAACACCTTGGAAGCTATGGCAGTGTTTCTAACTCTGAAGAAACTTTGCCCATTGGCCAGATTCACATCAGGCTGGTGTTAGACAGCGCCATGGTGGTTCGTTGCATAAACAGGGGCGGCTCCAAATCGAGTCGCGTAAATCAGGTGATGTTAGCTATCTTCTCCCTGGCGAACAAGCACGGCTGGCACCTGTCAGCCACCCACCTAGTGGGGGTGCGGAACGTGGTGGCGGATTCTCTGTCCAGAACTACTCCGTTGGAGACGGAGTGGTCTCTGGACGGGGAATCGTTCAATTGGATCTGCTGCCGAGTTCCGGGACTCCAAGTGGATCTGTTCGCCACAGAGAGCAATCACAAACTTCCCTGTTATGTGGCTCCCAATCTGGACCCCCATGCCTACGCCACGGACGCAATGACCATAGATTGGAACAATGGGAGAGGATCTGCTTTTTCCCCCAATAAACATGTTGTTGAAAGTACTACACAAACTCAGGTCATTCAAGGGCCAACTAGCCCTGGTAGCCCCCCATTGGCCGAAGAGCAACTGGTTCCCTCTGCTTCTGGAGCTCAAGTTGCGGTGTCATCAGATACCCAAACCCAGACTGACCCAAGTAGTACAAACCAAGACTGTGTCAGCTTCCTTAAAAATTCAGAATGCCCTGGTTTTATGGACTTTATAAAATTTGCTGCTAAAAAGGGAGCAAATATTGACCCCGTTAACACTCTGTTTCTAGAATCCGATAAGAGAGATTCTACTCTCAGGCAATATGATTCAGCAGTTAAAAAATTAGCATCTTTTTTTAAGGCATCTGAAGCTCAGACTATGACTACTAACCTAGCGGTTACTTTCTTTAGATCATTGTTTCAAAAAGGCCTAGCTCCGGCCACTATTACTACAGCTAAATCAGCCTTGAAGAAGGTATTTTTGTATGGTTTTAAGATTGACCTTACAGATTCATACTTTTCCTCCATCCCTAGAGCATGCGCCCGTTTGAGGCCGGTAACACGCCCACATTCTGTTACCTGGTTCCTGAACGATGTTCTAAAATTAGCCTCTGATATTGATAACTCACAATGCTCTTATCTGGATCTGTTAAGGAAGACCTTGTTTCTGATTAGCTTAGCTTCAGGTGCCAGAATCTCAGAGCTATCTGCTCTCTCTAGAGGTGATGATCACATTGATTTCCTCCCCACCAGGAGAAGTTCTCCTTTCCCCTGATCATAGGTTCCTAGCGAAAAACGAAGACCCTCAGGACAGGTGGTCCCCTGGAAGGTGGTGCCTCTTCCACAAGACCGGTCCTTATGCCCAGTCTTTACCCTAAAGGCTTACTTACAAAGAACTCCTCAGTGAATGTTGGGTCCTCTTTTATCAGGAAAAAGGTGGAACTCTTTCTTTGAATGCTATAAGACAGCAAATTCTGTATTTCATTAAACAGGCCAACCCGGATTCAGTTCCTAAGGTTCATGATATCCGTCTCTGTAGCTACCTCTACTAATTATTTTCATAATATGGATTTTGCTGAACTTACCAAGTATATGGGATGGAAATCACCTCTAGTGTTTAAACGCCACTATCTAAAATCACTTTGAAGCTCTGAAATTCTCTACAGTGGCTGTGGGGAGTGTCATCCCCCACCTTAATTATCCTTAACCCTTATCCTTTCCCCCCACCCGCCTGCCTCTTTTATTTCTCTGCCTGTTCTCCTGGATCAAACATGCCTCACTGCCTTACTCCTCATAATTGATACTAGTATTGCCATTATTATTGTTTGTCTTGGTGATTGTGTTTTGTTATGCTGTGTATTTAGATTTAAGCCTACAGGTACTTGTGTTATTTTATTTTACGCTTCGATAAATTATACCTCACATTTTTGATATTGTATAAGATATATTGTGTATTTCTCTTATGTATAGTTTATATTTACCTGTCTATAACATTGTATTGTTGGGTGTTTTTGTTCCACCCATGTACTTACCTGTGATTTGATTCTCTTTGCTTTGCTGAGATATCATATTAAATCTATTTTTCATAGCATGTGTTTTTGTTCATGATCACCTTTTGTTTATTTTGTATCTTGGCAGTCTTGACATGATTCTCCGTTACTATTTCACCGGGTGACACAGGGACGAACTCAGAAAGGGATTTTGACAAAGGAAAAATCTATTTCTGAGGAGGCCCTGTGTCACCTGGTGACCCTCCCAGTATCTGGTTTCCCCTGCTTTGGCATGCCAAGCCTGAGGGTGGTGCTAGACTGGAATGAGTTCAGATGGCGCTGGGGTTGCCGCTTGGCGGGCGGGTGAGTATGGGAGCTGGTACGGCTCTCCGCTCTTCCGAGGGATTTTGCCATTGGGATGTCTTTCGAGTGTGGTTCTGTGGTTGTGATTCTTCACTCACCCTTATCCATACCGGTTCCTTCTTGGTATAAGAAGGCGCTCGATCTGGGGTAGTAACCCCAGCATTCCTGATAGCCTTTTTCTCTGGTATATTTAGCAATATTTATACCTGGAAATTCGTGCAAGAAAGGAATTTCACCGGGTGACACAGGGCCTCCCTCAGAAATAGATTTTTCCTTTGTCAAAATCCCTTTTTCAGTGCAACTTTTTATTTTGCAAATTATTTTTGAAAAGTGACTTCATGATTTTTTCAACTGCAAAAAAATTAACTTAAGATGTTGAATTTCTAAAATTCCCCACAAGATAATTTTCATTTTTAGTTGTCGAATAAGTGGTAAAAATTTGAAGCAAATCCCTTCAATCATAAGGTAGCAACAGTCATTTACTTTATAATGGGGCCTTATGGTGTCGGAGCTCCCCTTAAAGATTATTTCTACTTAACAACTGTTATTCAAGCAAAGACACCAAAAGGAATACTGTGATTGCTCCAAGCTACTGATACAAATACCTAAAACTGAACTGCCAAAATTGCATACTATGTAATTCCATCACTCTCTCTTACTTGCTTCCAACAGCTTCACTTTAGAATGCACATTCATATTCATGAGTAGGTAACAACTACAGTATGCTCATCATTATTTACCTTCCTTGTGACTAAGTCTCTCTCCCCACTGAAGAAGAATATGGCGCAGATCACGTGCAGGAATGCTTCCAGTACCTCTTGGGTCATGCCCTTTGAAAGCAGCTAAGATCTCATCAGGGATCCTTTCCACTTGGCTGTGTTTGTGCATAACATCTAGAAAATCAGGAAAACTCATCTTGCCACCTGTTAAAATAAAGTGAAAAATATACAACTACCAAACTTCTTTCTTCCTATTTTTCATGTGCTTTAGTACTATAAACTTGAATACAGTATGTATATTTATAAAAACAAAATCAGTTTTTTCATATAAACCTGTTACTTTGCGTCAGCCTAAACTAACATGACAGCAATCTTCAGACACTTCTGCAAAAGAAAAGGAATTCCTCTTTCCATCTTTCCATGTCTGCATCTGGGTCCCTGAATGCTACTGCACCGAAAACTGGTCGTTCTCCTTGTAGTCTAAACAAGTTGCTACTAGGATGTATCGAGGGCAATTTTACATTTTATAGTGGGTTTGCAAAAAATAATTATTTAAAAAAATGATATTTTTATAATAAAATAAAGTTTTATATATATGTACCCAATAATTACAGAGCTATTAGTTTCTTTTAACTGGCAGCTTAAAATTTCAAATTGAGGGTCACGCTAGTTTGTTTTGGTTATGGCGACATGCCCCAACCACTTTCGGGTGGAAGAAGAGGTAAACATAGTAAAGAGCTTCTATTTGTTTATGCCCTCATGTCCAAGTGAGGGGAGGCGGGCAGGCTCCGATCATGTAATTACTGGGTAAGTATATATAAAATTTTATTTTATTATAAAAATGATATTTTTATGATAAAATAAGGTTTACTTATACTTACCTGGTAGTTACATATAGCTGTCGTCTCTGACGTCACGGCAGAATTTTAAATTTCGCGCTAGCGCTATAAACACCTAGGTGATCCCTCTACCAGCGCCCTCTATAGGTAACAAGGAACTATCCCAACAATGTTCTAGAACCCATTAAGTTTTATGCCCACTTGACATGAGAGGGGAGGTGGGCGGGTTTACTCATGTAACTACCAGGTAAGTATAAGTAAAACCTTATTTTATCATAAAAATATCATTTTTACTTATAGAACTTACCTGGTAGTTACATATAGCTGATTGGCACCTTTAGTGGAGGTGGGACCATGTCAGCCACATACATTGTTAGAAATCAAAACATGAATTTTAGATCCTTACCTTGAAGGATTGCTGACTCAGCGGTTACTGCCTCTGTAGTCTGCTTATCCCTCGATTGTATAGACAGGATATAAAGGATCCGGGTGTCAGATACAATCTGTTAGTACTTGCCGTAGAGGACAACGCCGTGACGGACAAGACTTAGTATGCCCTTGCTGTCAGATACAATCTGTTAGTACTTGCCGTAGAGGACAACGCCGTGACGGACAAGACTTAGTATGCCCTTGCTCTGGGCGCAGTACCAAATTAACAATAAGGGATCACCTCTATCACCATAATATTAAAAATTAAAAACTTTCAACCACAAAATTAAAGACTGTAGGTACTCCAAAACCATCAAACATAGTACCTACAGACGACGCAACCGAACCCAATTTCCAACATCAAGGAGAAAATGTTAGTCGGATAAGATTGCCCCACTTTCTCCCTCACCCACCACCGTGTCAGTAACTACTAAAGGCCCTAAGGTACTGCCATTGTCAAAATCTGTCTTCAATTCTGACAAGTAATGCGATCACGAAGACCAACTTACATCGCCAAAACGTAAATTCACAATCTTTTGCACTGAGAGATTGTGCCTGAAAGCTAAAGATGTAGCTACAGCTCTTATCTCATGTGCTCTCACTTTCAGAATTCCCGTGTCTGAGTCCTGACAATTCCATGGGCTTCTGAAATAACTTCTCTTAAGAAGAAAGCAAGAGCATTCTTGGAAAGTGGTCTTGTCGGGTTTCTCACAGAACACCACAAGTTCTCCAAGAGCCCCTGATTCCCTTTGTTCGGTGAATATAGAACTTTAAGGCTCTCACCGGGCACAACAATCTCTCTTGTTCTCCTTCTCCCACAAGATCTGAAAGGCTCTTAATGCTGAAAGACCTAGGCCATGGTCTGGACGCATCTTCGTTCTTCGCTAAGAACCTAAGAGAGGAAGAACACACAGCTTTTCCTTGAGCGAAACCAATAGTTTTGTCCAAGGCATGAACCTCACTCACCCTCCTGGCTGTTGTGAGTGCTACTAGAAAAATAGTTTTCTTAGTCAAATTTCTCAACGAGACATTTGCCAAAGGTTCAATTGATCTGAACAAATCCATTTAAGAACGATGTCCAAATTCCATGCTATTTGTTTAGGAACTTTCGTCTTCGAGGTATTAAAAGACTTAAGTAAATCCGTTAGATCCAGATTGTTCGAGATATCTAGACCTCTGTGCTTAAATACCGACGCAAGCATTGATCGATACCCCTTAATTGTGCTCAAAGACAATCCTTTGTCCTTATAAAGGGATAGCAAGAACTTCGCTATTTGATTTAGAGAGGTTTGAGAAGACGAAACTCCATGTCTATTGCACCAGTCTCTAAACTGACTCCATCTTGCCTGGTATACTGCGTCCGAAGACTTTCTTCTGGGTCGCGCAATAGCGCTTGCAACCTCCTTTGAAAAGCCTCTCTTCCTGTGGAGTCGCTCAACAGTCTGCAGGCGACAAGCCGTAGAGCGGACAAGTTCTGATGGAACCTCAGGAAGTGGGGTTGTCTGAGTAGATCTTTCCTCGACGGGAGGATCCTCGGAAAATCTGCGAGAAGGAGGAGAAGTTCTGGGAACCACTCCCTCGATGGCCAGAATGGAACAATTAGTGTCATCTTGGTGTTCTTGTGGTTCCTGAACTTTTCCAGGACCTTCCTGATAATTTTGAAAGGTGGAAAAGAGTAAAGTTCCAGGCAATCCCAACTCATTGTCATTGCATCCACCCAAAGTGCCTTGTCGTCCGGATCTGGGGAGCAATATACGGGGAGGCGTTTTGTTCTGTCTGTTGCAAACAGGTCTATTAGCGGACAACCCCACAGATTCCACAACTGTTTGCAAACCTGCGGATGTAGGGTCCATTCCGTGGGCAAGACTTGATTCTTCCTGCTTAAGAGATCCGCTGTTACATTCCTCTCGCCTTTTATGAACCTGGTCAATAACGTGACCTCGTTCTCTTCCGACCATTCTAAAAGTTCCTTGGTCGTCTGATACAGGGAGAAGGAATGAGTGCCCCCCTGCTTTTGATATAAGCAAGAGCTGTCGTGTTGTCCGACTGAACTAGAATTACCTTGCCTTTTACCTCTTGTTGAAATTGCATCAAGGCTAGATGTACCGCTTTCAGTTCTTTCACATTTATGTGCAGTTCTTTCTGTTCTTCCTGCCACTGGCCCGAACATTCCTTGTTGTCTAAAGTCGCTCCCCACCCCTGATCCGAAGCGTCTGACAAGAGTGTGAGGTCTGGGTTCTTGATATAAAGAGAAATTCCCTCCTCTAGTCTTTCTCTTGAATTCCACCAGACCAGCTCCTTCTTGATCCGATCTGAGATCTTGAAAAGAAAGGAATCCGGATGGGTTTTGCGTGGCCATTGGCTTTGTAGATAAAACTGCAGAGGCCTCATCTTGAGTCTCCCCAGTTTTACGAACTTCTCCATCGAGGCTAAAGTCCCCAGCAAGCTCATCCACTGGTTGGCTGAGCAAACCTCGCGATGTAGAAAGTCGTCTATCATGCTTAGACAAGACTCTACTCTCCGTATTGATGGAGAAGCCTGAAAAGTCAGAGAGCCCATCCTCACTCCCAAATAAACCATCTGTTGTGATGGTGAGAGGGACGATTTCAGAACATTGACTAGTAGACCTAGTTCCTTTGCCAGAGATAATGTCTTTATTAGGTCCTCCACACATTTGGCTTTGGAGTGTGCTTTCATAAGCCAGTCGTCCAGATACACTGACATCCTTATTCCTTGCAAGTGAAGATTCTTTGCCACCGTTGACAGAACTCTTGTAAACACCTGAGGTGCAGTTGACAGTCCAAAACAAAGAGCTCTGAACTGGAATACTTTGCCTTGGAAAACAAACCTCAGGAACTTCCTTGATTCCTGATGGATTGGAACATGGAATTACGCATCCTGGAGGTCTATCGAGACCATCCAGTCGCCAGTTGAAGAGATGCCAACACCGACTCTGTCGTCTCCATCGAAAATTTCGTCTTTTTTACAAAAACGTTCAATGCGCTCACGTCTAGAACTGGCCTCCAACCTCCTGACGCCTTCGAAACTAAAAAGAGGCGGTTGTAAAACCCAGGAGAGCATGGGGTCGGCACTAATTCGATGGCTTGTTTCCTTAATAGTGCTTCTACTTCTTCTCGAAGGGCGCAAAACTTCTGAGAGTCGTTGGAGTACGCTTGAAAAACGACTGGAGCGTCCGACAACCGGGGCTTTTGTTGGAATGGGATGGAGTACCCTTCCCGAATCACCTGTAAGGTCCAAGGATCTTGAGTGACCTTTTGCCAGGCCTCCGAGAAAGACTGGAGTCTGGCACCTACTGCTATGTGGAGGACAGCACACTCATTTCTTCTGTTGAAAATTGGAAGGTCGAGTAGAGGATTTCCCTTTCCCACGGAACTTGGAAAAGGGCCGAGAAGCAGACTTGCCCTTGAACGTCTTGGAAGTGTCTGAAAACACCAAAAGTTTTGGCGGAAGTAGCTACAGGAGTAGTCTTCTTTGGTTTCTTTGCTGACTGAGCCAACAGGTCCTGTGTTGCTTTTTGCGTGAGAACTTCAGCAGTCTCTCCGAACTAATTCCTTCGGGAACAAGTGGTCCTGCAACAAAGGGGCAAAGAGGAGAGCAGACCTCTGGCTGCGGGAAACACCCTTCAAAAAAAGAGCACCAGAGTTGTCGTTTCTTCAGAACTCCGGTTGCAAAAAGAAGAAGTTAGCTCCAAGGCACTATCGCATACTCCCTTGTCTATGCTGTCGACTACCAAGAAGTGAAATCCGTCAACTTGCATCCGAAAGTCCGAATTCTTTGACTTTCCTAGCCAGAGCCGCCACTGACCAATCTAGGAAACTGATGACCTCCACAACAGCGAAAATACTCTTGAGAAGATGATCCAACTCCGACTGCGTGAAGAAGATCTTCGCTGATTGAAGAGCTGTGCGACGACTTGAATCCACGAGACTGGAGAAGTCCCCTTGAGCGGAGGCAGACACACCCAAGGAAAAACGTTCTCCAGTCTCGTACCACATGCGGCTGCGATGAGCCAATCTGGAGGGTGGAAGACAAAACATACTCTTGCCTTGCTCTCTCTTGTCTGAGAGCCAGGAATTAATCTTCTTGATAGCCTTCCTGGCCGAAATCGCCAAAACTAGGCGTGTAAAAGGAGCTGGATCCGAGGCGTTGTCCCTCTTAAACTGCGATCTGGGAGATGCCGGAGTCGAAGGCTTAAAAGAGTCCCCAAAGTTCTCAACGAAAAACTTGAGTAACTTTTTATAACCAGAAGATTTCTCCTTGATTCCTGGAATGTCCTCTTCCATTTCTACATCTTCTTCATTTTCCTGTTCTTCAGAAGACACAGGAGAATTTTGGTGTGCAGGAACTGTTTCCTGACGAAACGTAGGTCGCACGGAATCAAAAGTCTTGCGACCATGCCGATGTGGTGCCGAATCCGACAGGTGTGGCGCCGCGCCATGCTGAAGTGGCGCCGCACCAAGCTGAAGTGGCGCCTCGCCAACAGAACGTGGCGTATCCGGAGCCAGAGAAGAATGCTGAAGCGCCTGGTTGAGCCTCTTCACTGGTGCGTGCGAAGTGGGAGGCTCTTGCGATGAAGCTGGACGAGATGTAGGCGCTCCTGGTACGAAATCACGCTTATTACTAGCAAAGGTACGCGTAGGTTCCTTCCGACGAGGGGGCGGATCCACTGAAGAGGAGGAGGAAAAAGCTTCAGGGTCCTCCCAGAAGCTACAGCCCGCTTGTGGATCCGTCAACGATCTTTTCTTAGGAATCGCTGCAGGAGAGACGGCGCGAGACCTCTTGAGAGGGCGAGAAGAATGCTTGAAGCGCCCACTTTGAGGAGGAGTCAAAGAATCAGCACCACTAGAAGACACATCCCCAGCAGCGCCTTTTCTATGGCGTCAATTGGAAGCATCCTGGGATTGCACAACAGGAATACTTGAGGGGGTGACTGTTCGGGAGCAAGCCCCACTCGCCTCCTTTCGTCTTTCGACATGCCTTCTCCCTGAACCAGGGGAGTCCGACAGAGGTCTAGACCTGGGAGAACGAGTGGGCCGAACAGACACCTCCTCCACTAACACTTCACTTCGAGGAGCCAACTTTTCAATGGCTTGGCCCATCATCTGGATGGCCGAAAGCACTGCTGAAAATTTAGTGTCCATCTGGACTTTTAACTCTGACACGGTGATAGGATTGGGATCAACAGGGTCGGACAAAGGAGAGTTAATAGGAGAGGGGTTAACAGATTGAATTACCTGCCCTACAGACTTAGCAGATGATGACCTCTGTGAAGCCTTCCTAACTCTGTCCTTTTCTAACTTTCGTAGATATTTCTCTAAGGCTGACCAATCATCCGTTGTTAGATGCATACATTCCTCACATGTATTCTCTGAATTACAAAATTTACCCCTACATGAAGAGCAAACTGAATGGGGTTTGATAGCTTAGCCGCCTTTAGGCAATTGAGTCCTACAGCCTAAAGCACAATATCTATACTGAGAACCAGAATCAGACATATTGTACAATGAATTAATTTCAACCACAAATTGCAAAGCGCTAGCTAGCAAAAAAACCACAAAGAAATACTTAAGTATAACTTGCAGACAAAAAAATTCAACAAAAAACGAGACCGTGTTGCTGGTCTCTCGGCAGAAAAACTTAATGGGTTCTAGAACATTGTTGGGATAGTTCCTTGTTACCTATAGAGGGCGCTGGTAGAGGGATCACCTAGGTGTTTATAGCGCTAGCGCGAAATTTAAAATTCTGCCGTGACGTCAGAGACGACAGCTATATGTAACTACCAGGTAAGTTCTATAAGTAAAAATGTCATTTTTATTTAAGTAACTTACCCAACATTACATAGCTGATTCCCACATTGAATGGAGGTGGGAAGGTTGGACATATCTACCCCAAAACATCAATAGTAATGAGTTTGAGAATATAAATTTGCTAACATTGAGTCAATGTTGTTGAACCTTACCTGATAAGAGAGCTGCTACAGGCAGACACTGCCTCTGGTTGGCACTCATCTTATCCAGTACAGGCAAGGCGGTAAAGCCTTGAGGGCCTACTACTACAGTGGATGCTTTGTAGCGGTGGACTAATTTCCGAGGGCTAACAAAGAAAACAAGATGCCCCTGCCCAGGGCGCAGTACCACACAAAATAACCAGAGCAAATTTAGTCACCAAAACCACCAAAAAACAAACTAAAAACACCAATACCCAACCATTAAAACCAAAAGACTGGAGGGCACTCCAAGTACTTAGTACTCCCAGGCTCCCCAAAAAACTCAACACCCTAAGCAAGGTGAAGAGATTAAAGAAAGAACATTGTTTTCTACATCTCCTCCCCCAACACCACGCCAGCCACATAAAACAGACCCAAGGTACTGCACTGATCGTAAGTAGTTTCGATATCCCTTAAGTAATGAGATGCAAACACTGACTTGCACTTCCAAAATGCCTAAGACGTAGCGACTGCTCTTATCTCATGGGCTTTTACCTTGCAGGAGGAGAGAGTCTTCGCTCACCATGGAATGTGCTTCTGAAATCAAGTTCCTGAGAAAGAATGCCAGGGCATTCTTAGACAAAGGTCAAGAAGGATATTTCACAGAATGCCAAAGGAAAGGTTCCTTGGTGTACCACGAATAGTCTTCGTTCTGTGAAGATAAAACTTAAGGGCCCTTACTGGACGGAGAGCTCTCTCTTCTTCAGACGGGCCTACTATCTTGGACAAGCTCTTGATCATAAAAGAACAAGGCCATGGATTCGATGTCAATTCATTCTTGGCTAAAATGTCTAGGGAAAGGAGCAAACTGCATTCCCCTGAGAAACTCTCATATTTTAGTCCAAGGCATGGACTTCGCTGGATCTTTTGGCAGTGGCCAAGGTGACCACAGAAAAAGTTTTTCTGGTAAGATCCCTTAAAGAGATAGACTTCATGGGCTCAAAACGTGAACTGGTCAGCCATTTAAGTACCACCCCTAGATTCCAGGACAGCAAAGGTTTTTCCTTGAGCAAAGGTTTTTCCTTAAGCTTTGCAGTATCAAAGGACTTAACAAGGGACAAATCCTGGTTAGACGATAAGTCCATGCCTTTATGGTGGAAAACCGAGCTAAGCATTGCTCTGTAGCCTTTAATGGTAGAAGTGGAAAGTCCTTTAGTGGAGCGTAGAAACAGAAGAAAGTCTGCTATTCCTGTTACAGAGGTATTAGAAGAGGACACCTTATTTTGTTTGCACCAAGACCTGAAGATGGACCACTTAGCTTGGTAGACATTATCTGATGACTGTCTTCTGCACTTTGTAATTGCGTCTGCAGCCATTCTTGAAAAACCCTTTTTTCGGAGTAGTTGCTTAACAGTTTGAATACTGTTAGGGCCAGAGAAGACGGGTTTTGGTGGAACTGTCGGAAGTGAGGTTGCCTCAGAAGTTGTTGCTTCTGTGGCAGCAGTCTCGGGAAGTCTGCAAGAAGTTCCAGCAAATCTGGGAACCACTCCTTTGCTGGCCAGAAGGGGGCTATCAAAATCATGGATAGGTTTTGATGAGACCAGAATTTGTTGATGACTTGTCTCACTAAACTGCATGGGGGAAAGGCATACAGATCTTTGCCTGACCAGTCCTGCAACATTGTATCGGTTGCCCATGCTAAGGGATCTGGTACTGGTTAGCAAAAGAGAGGAAATCGGTGATTCCTGGAGGATGCAAACAAATCTATCATGGGTTTCCCCAAGAGCTTCTACAGATCCAGACAAACCAAAGGGTCTAATGTCCATTCCTTAGGAAGGATCTGTTTCTGACGGCTCAATTCATCCACCAGAACGTTGAGTCTCCCCTGGATAAACCGTATTATCACTTGTGTGTTGTTCTGGTGTAACCAAAGAAGACGACCCCTTGCCGCTTTGTACAGGGAGAAAGAGTGAGTTCCCCCATTTCTTGATGTATGCCAGTGCCATCATGCTGTCTGAATGCACTGCTACTGTCTTCCCAGAAATATCGCCTGTAACTCCTTTACATTGATGTTTTGCTGTTCTTGAGACCAGGTACTTGACACTTCTTTTAACCACAAAAGAGCTCCCCAACCTAGGTTTGAGGCATCTGAAAAGAACTCTAGGCTGGGGTTCAGAGGTAGAAGAGATTTCCCTTCTGACAGCCTCTTCCTAGAACTCCACCAACAAAGATCCTCCTTGATTTCTACCTTAATCAGGGACACAAAAGAGTCCAGGAACTTTTTCCTCTTCCAGCTGGCTCTGAAGAAGAACTGCAGAGGTCTCAGGTGTAGTCTTCCAAGAGTGACGAATTGTTCCCTGGACTCTTAAGAGGGTACCTAGAAGACTCACCCATTGATTGGCTGAGCAAGAGTTTAGTTCCAGAAATTCTTTCACTGTCTGAAGACACTTGTCTATTATCTTCGGGACTGGGGAAACACGAAAATCCCGAGAGTTGATCACCATTCCTAAATAAGGAATCTCCTGACAAGGAGTCAGGAGAGACTTGTCCCGACTGATGAGGAGACCCAATTCTTGGGCCAAGAGAAGAGCTGTGCGAACGTCCTCTGTACATTGAGCTTCCGAGTGGGAATGTAGTAACCAGTCGTCGAGGTATAGAGAGATCTTTGTCCCCATCAAATGAAGCTATTTTGCTAGGGGAGCCGATACCCTGGTAAACACTTGAGGAGCTGTCGAGAGACCAAAGCATAGAGCCCGAAATTGGAACAAATTGCCCTGAAACACAAACCGGAGGTACTTTCTCGAAGTTGGATGCACTGGAATATGAAAGTATGCGTCCTGCATGTCGATGGATGCCATCATTCTCCCAGGCGAATGGATACAAGGACAGATTGGTTTGTTTCCATCTTGAATTTTGTCTTTTTGACAAACACATTTAGTGCACTTACGTCCAAAACGGGTCTCCAGTTCCCCGATGGCTTGGGTACTACAAAGAGATGGTTGTAGAATCCTGGAGAATGAATGTCCTCTACTACCTCTACAGCCTCTTTCTGAACAAGAGACTCAACCTCTAGCAAGAGCGCAGCAAATCTCTCTGAGCCTGGAGAGTAAGCCGTCAATTCGACAGGCTTGCAGACTAGAGGTGGTTTGTTCAAAAAGGGGATAGTGTAGCCCTCCTTCAGGACAGACACTATCCAGGATTCCGCTCCCTTTTGTTTCCACCATTCTCAAAAGCGGAGGAGCCGTGCTCCTACCTGAGTACGGAGGACTTTATCTTCATTTCTTGGTGGAAGACTTCTTGATGGAACGCTGTGGGAAACGGGTATATGCTCTTGTTCTAGTATATGTTCTAGAATGGAGACAAAGATCTGGGAGGAAGAGCTGAAGAATCCTTAGGGCATCTCGCAGTTTGGGAGACAAGGTCCTGAGTGTTCTTTTTCTGCAGGTCAAAGGCAATGCCTAGAACTGTAGCCTGAGGAAAAAGATGTGTCTTGTCCAAGGGGGAGAAGAGGAGGGCCGATCTCTGAGATGGAGTGGCGCCTTCTTAAGTAAAAGAACACCAAAGCTCTCTTTTCTCAAGTACCCGCATGACATAAAGACAAGCTAACTCCTGTGCACTGTCGCGAACGCCCCGTCAATACAGGAAAGTACTCCAAAGAAGTCCGTAGAAGTGTCTTGAGGTAAAAAGGAGCAGTCTCTAATCTTGCATGCTAGTGCGCCCACTGCCAAGTCTAGGAAGCTAATCAATTTGAAAACCTTAAAAAAATTCTTGAGGTGTGCTAGTTCTGAAGCTGAAAACATAACTTTGGCTGAGGAGAAAGCGGATCTCCTAGCTGAGTCGATAAGGCCAGAGAAGTCTCCCTGAGAGGAGGCAGAGACTCCCAGGGAGGGCGCTTCTCCCGTTGCATAAAACCTATAACTCGACCTAGGGGACTTGGATGGCGGGAAACAAAAAACTGCTTTACCTTGCTCCCTCTTCTCAGAGAACCACCCTTCTACTTTGTAAAGTGCTTTCTTCGCTGAAGAGGAGAACCAATTTTGGTAACCTTGAAGAACCAACTGAGGGAGCTTCCATAGAGAAAGTCGAAGAAGGAGAGGAGGGAGTAGCTGGCGAAAAGAAGCTTGGGAAGGTTTCTAGCAGGAACCTCAATAATGCAGATTAAGCCGATGAAGGAGTATCTTGATCTGGAAGGACCTCTTCTTCAGAAGAAACAGGAGAAAACGATAAGTCCACTATCGTCTGAGCTGTAGGAGGAGTTTTCTGAAGCAAACTTAGAATATTATCTAGTTTGCTCTGAATCGGGTCAACTGAAGAAGGAACACTGTCTGAAGTGACACTACAATGATGCGGTGGAGGAGCGGGTGCCAACAGGTGCTCAGCGAGCACTGTAGAGACAGAAGCCAATGACAAAACTTGATGGCGACCAGGTGCCAGTGGGCGCTCATCTGTAAATGGGAGCTTGGGCGCTTCAACGCTAGCTGCTGGCCGCTAAGGCGCTGAATGTAGAGGTGAAGATGCTGGGTGCGCAACTCCTGATGAAGGGGTTCCCTTATGCAATGAAGAACGTCTATGCGCCACAAGGCGCTTCGGCACCAATTTACGATCATTGTCTGATGTAGCAGACAAGAATTGCTCCAGGCTATCCCAGTGACTGCAAGAGGGGTGCGCTGAACTCTTGCCCTTCTTACAAGGAACAGGAGAAGAAATTTCTAAGTCCACTGCACGCCTTTTCAGCGGGCATGACTTGTCCGTATAGCGCCATGAGCGTCTGGGACTAAAATCCTCGGAGCTGGAGGACATACAGTGAGCACTCACTTGAAGGCCTTTCAGTGGCCTTTGGTTGCAGTCTGGGATTCATCAACAAATTGAACCGAGGTGGCGAATACTTGGGGGCAGACGCCACTGGCCTCCCTTAGGCTACTAGTGTGACTCCTACCAGGTGTTGGGGAGTGTGTCAGGGACCTTAGCCTAGGAGAATTGGCAGGCCGAACAGCCACCTCCCCCACTACCACCGCACTTGCACTGGGCACCACACGGTACTCCGACTCACTTTTATCCGTTAACATTTTCACAGATGATGCTAATTTAGCGATCGACTGCACAATTAATTCAAAGCGAGTTTCAATTTTTTACTCCAGACTGACGATGGCGCTGGGATCAGAAATGTGAGAGGCGAGTAAAGGAGAGGATTGCATAAGTGGAGGAGATGGAATGGGATCGGAAGAAATTACAGGTGCAACTGCATCCGACTTAGCGGATGAATCCTGACTAGCTAAGGCTTTACTAGATTTCCTAGCAATAGCTTTCCTCTTCCTATCTCTAGCTAGTTTCTTAAGATGTGAATCTAAAGTCTTCCACTTCTTTAAATCCCACTCACTACACTGAACACAAACAGTGTGAGTTGTAAGATTTAGTAAGTCTAGTATTGCAGCCTTTGCTAAAATACCTAATGCTATAACTACTAGTGTCAGACATCCTGGAAAATTACAAAGACAAGTCCAAAAAACAGGCAGAAAGTCGTAAACCAATCATCAAAACTCACCTAACACTATCAAAATTGTGCTGAAAGGCTACAAAAATAAATACTCCACCAATCATAGATAGAACAAACAACCAGCAAAGTATACATTTCAAAATTCAAGCTGCTGCCAACCACAGCTGGCAGAAACAAATTGAAGCTCTTTGCTATGTTGTACCTCTTCTTCCACCTGAAAGTGGGTGGGGCACGTCGCCATAACCAAAACAAACTAGCGTGACCCACACTTTCAAATTTTAAGCTGCCGGTTAAAAGAAACTAATAGCTATGCAATTACTGGGAAGGTTACTTATATAAAATTTTATTTTAATACTAACAGATTACTTCACAATACCCTGCATAACTATCTAGGTGTGACAGACTCAGGTATCTAAAAATCATGCAGAAGCTGTTACAACCTAAGGCACAGAAACTGTAAAGCTGTGGAGTGAAGGAAATTAGACCCAACAAGAATGTTGAGGCTAATAATGGACTATGATACAGACAGATACAGTCTTGTTAAAACAGGGCATAGATTGTATTCCTGAGTTGGACAAAAGGTGAGCAATACTGACCATGATTAATAAGCTGTAGCAGCAGTTAGTACTGTACAAAGCAACTCGCATGTGAAGTAACTAAACATAAACTACAGACAGGTATACTTAACGTAAATATGACATGAAGTAAGGGAAAATCAAACTAAGGGAAAATAAGTGACCACAACTACTATTCAGAGGAAAACACTGTACTTACAAATATCCAGGTGAAAGGTGGAAAGGGGATCTCACCTTTTTTATGTGGAGTGTCTGGAGATTGATGCTGACACAGTTTAGGCTATTTTAAAGTAATGGGTTTTTGTTGAAACAGACTACTGGAACATTATAAATGTAGCAGTTGAGGAAATGCTAATTCAACTTTTACTTAACTTAAGAGAGAGCACTAAACAAAACCTTACACTCACCTTTCTCTTTGAAATACTTTTTGAGTTCAGATATTGTTGGGCTCATACCCAAAGACCTCATTATGACTGTCAACTGGTCCAATGTGCGAATTTGGCCATTACGAGCATATAATGAGAAACATTCCCTAAATTCTGAAAATGAAAATATTGGAATGACAGTAATTAAGAAATCATCACTAATTAGGTACACACACAAAAGATATAATTTAAAAATGATCCAATAAGTCACTGGCATCTGCATGATAGTGTCTGCATAAGTCAAGAAAAATTCTGTTTATGGTACTGTAGTTTAAAATATGAGATTTAAAAAAAGTCTATAAAGCTAAAAAGATCATTCAACTGAAAAGGAGCAGCTTATAAGGAAGCCTAACACTTAAAGCTAAGGTACAGCATAACAAGGCCTATAATAAAATGCTGTATAAATAACCAGATACCTTATAAATGAGACAATACACTTGTCAAGGTACAGGATCCTATTTTGTTTGCAAGGACAGTGGCACCTCACAATGGATGCATGCTACAGTTAGCATTCACATCTTCCTATGTAGACTACAGTATTTACCTAAAAACTGCCAATTACTTAGCATACAAATTACTTGTGTTGAAGTGAAATAACATACTGTAATTCAAATGCCACATAAAAAACTTTATAATAAAACTTGATTCATCTATGCTCATCTGTGTTGAAATAGGACCTAATACAGTACATGACTTATAGATATGATCTATGATATGATTCAAATACCATAATACTGTACTGAATTCTTAATTAAAACAAATTTCTGGCCTACTAAGCTTTTAATTATTTCGCATATCTCTCCAATTTGATAATAAAATTTATATAAAGTTTTCAAGATTTGTACCAATTTAAATCCCTACTTGCATTCTACCAGAAAAAAAAAGTGAATCTGTCCCTCACTGGCTAGTGTCCTGGCAATGACTTCTCTCGAGTGATATAGGTCCTGTTCGGCATTGTTTTTTAAAACAAGCCTGTCTCACCACAACTGAACACTTAGGGGGAAAAACCTTCAGTTTCTGCACAGTCCTTGAACTTTTTATCATACTTGGCAGCATCTTTGTCAGACTGGCAGCCTCCCCATATCTCACCACACTGTGTATGCCACTTCTTCTCTTAAAGTCTCAAACCAGCCTTGAATGGCTTTGAACACTTTGGTACTACCTGTATCAGCATTTGTTCCAGGGGTTTTCAAGAGATAACCATATAGTTGTATAGCTTTTCATATATGATAGCTTCAGAAAAACTATCACCGGCTAAATTTTTTCATTTATCCAAAATTAGCAACAATTTCTCAAGCTTTTCATTGTCTGTGACCTTTGTTTTCTAACAGCTTTCATTTCTCAGCATCTTCAACTCCTTTGAAAGAGTCATGTTTTCACAGTGAAAAAATTGTAATTTTGGGCATAAACAACTCCTTACTCACTGATACAGACACCACTTTCATATCTTGCTATGAGTTTGTTTTTAAACTATTGTTTTTCTATCTACTTGTATTTTTAGTATGCTCCCATCTCCAACCTTCTTAGACCCCATGATTTATTTGCACAAGAATCACAAAAAAAAAAAAAGCAAGAAACAGTTTAGTGGAGCTGTGGGCTCACCAAGAGCTATGGGTGAACTGCTCACTTGACTGAAGGGGTTCTGGAGAACTAGGACCATCCAGAAACATAATATTCCCAGGGGTACAGTTGCATCCTCTCTAGCAAGAGAAAGATGCACCATATTTCCGCTCATTTGCATGCTCTTAATCTTGTGAAGAACAAACGTTTCTCTTTCTAAGACAAGCTCCACCCAACCCAACAGTCACTGTCTACATGGTTTTTGGACTTGGACTGTCATTCTAGCAACTCCCCTGTACTTGTTGAAACCCAAGCTACCAGAAGGTACAGGGGAACGAGTACAGTATGTGCAAATACCTGTGTCTTGCACCTCCAGCGTATGAAAGGAAGAGCCCAAATGAAACTTCTCCCTAGAATGACACTGCTCAGCACACTCATGCTCTGAAGTACATGCATGCACTGAGCAAGATGACAGTGTTGACTCTCCCCTGTTTGGCTCCCAGGATGCAGGGGGGGGGGGAGAACACCTACCCTCTGTCTGAATGCATTTTCTCCAAAGTCCTCACGTGCTGCACGAATGGGTTGCAAGTGCCCCTACCTTTGTGTCTCCCTTGAGGTACAAAGGGGAAGAATATCCTGAGCAACTATGCATGCAGAATCCTTAGACAGAGCAAATGCAGGGCAACCAGGAAACCAGGACATGTACTCAACCACTAGTGACCCTTAAGGATCACACCTGGAGGGGCTAGAAGCATTCCTCTAGTTTAAGTGAGAAAATGCAGGACCACCTGCCCTACCACAGGTCCGATGATCACATGCTGGTGACCAAAGAAGATAAAGTGCTAATGTGAAGCCTACCAGTACTTATTGTAAGAGGCATTAGACTTCTCCTTTATGCTCTTATATGTGGGAAGAGAGGTCAAGGATGAGAGGGGGAGGCAGAAGAGTTTGATGAAGAAATGAAAGATGATCAAGAGAAAGAGCACCAAGAATGCTTCTTATTTTTTCTCTCTCTTGAGCAGTGCTGGTTTTCAACACCGAAGGGAGGGTTGAGGCAGGAACCAAAGGTTTAAACTTGGAAGGGACAACTAAGGGATCTGCCACTGGAACTACTACCACTTCAGGAGGGTCTCCTCCTTTGTGGCAGCTGAGAAAGCAGCTGTGGACACAACAAGAGGGGCACGTGAAAGAGAGGGCTCCTTTTCCTTCTCTGCCAAGGTGTCCAAGATTGCAGCAAAAGATGGGCTACCAAGAATATTTAATGTAGGCCCAACCTTTCCCATGTAATCCGAGGAAGACTTCTTTTTCATATCTGGGATGTAAGTCACATAAGCAAGTGGGCGAAGATGCTTCTGGAGATGAGTAGGTGGCAGGACTCCCTCACAAATGGAGTACCCCCATGAAAGGGATGGGGGGGGGAGTACATATGTACTACTACCTCATGGCAGAATAGGAATGGAGGAGGGAGAGAGGATGGGACAGATGGATTCAGCAGTGACACTGGGGGGTGTGTTCCCACCAACAGGTCCAGTGAATGGTTCTTGTCATCCTTTCTCCTACCAAACATCTCCCATTGAGAAGCCCAGTCAAGACACTCCTTGCAGGGAAAAGCATCGGTGCCTTCCCACCACAAAAAGAACAGTACCTGTGGGGGTCAAACATAAAAAAAAAATATGCAGGCTGATGAGATGGGTGGGTCAGGATCACTTGGAAAACAACTGTATCTATTATTTGTTAAATCATGCTTAGTTTGTAACTTTTAGCTATCAACTGATCATGAAGAAACACACCAAAATTAAACAACTGGGGCTGACTGCATAGATAATAAGGTATATAATAAAGAAACAAGCAAAAATAAAATAGGGGCTTCCTTAATTACCACAATTTACAATTGGCTTAGAAAAATATAACTATGTCTGGAGACACCGAATGATAAATGAGGAGACAAAATGAAAGAAAGGAAACTGGGAATCACTTAGTACAGTAGACATCCACATGTGTAGACCAAGTAAAAAAAAAAAAAAAAAAAAAAAAAAGGAAAAAACTGGTGAGTGAAGAGAGGGTACTCCAAGCAAGGGACTGCCTCACTTATCTAGTTAACTACTGCTAACCTGCTAACCATTTAATAGCAATTCAGGGCTTAGGATAACTGCAGAGGTTTTAAAAAAAAGCTGTCAATAAAAACAGCTTGCAACACTGCATGAACACTTTTATTTGCTACCCTGCAATTCCAACATTAAATTCCATGAAATTTATTACTACCCTGTATTTACTAAGTCTGATAACTTAGATCATATTTTCAATAACCCATCCTCTTAAGGATATATGCCTACCCCAATTTGAAATAAAAATAAAGACTTACATTGAAGATTGCCAATGACTTTATGGGATTAAGTACCCTTTGACCTAACTATGGGATTCATATATCCCAAAAATGGGATGAGAAAGCCCAATATCAGTACATCACTGTCTACTCACCATCAATATCTTGTTCTTTGAAATGCCTGGCCTGTAAATAAAAAAAATATAGATAATTCAATATCAAATACATGTTGAATGAAACTGTATATCAAGATGTATGGGACTTTTGTTAGATTTTTGTTAGTTTTTTTTTTTTATAAAATTACATGATAATGTCATTTGAAAAATTGATAAGCAGTAGATAGTTAGGCATTGGCCAAGCAAGAGTAGAAGAATTATATGTGGCTTAAAATCATAATCATATCTACAATATCAGTACAGTGGATTGCTGAGAGACCATACTAAATAGTCAATCAGTAAAAAAAGTGGCAAGGACACATCTTCATAATCAAGGTTGGGTTAAAGGCAGTCAAACATCAAAACATGCTAAAGAGCATTAACTTTTTTTTTTTTTTAATGAAGCCTTTTTATGGTTTTTAATTACAAAAAAACTTTAAGTGGTTCAAACACTAAAAAATTAAATGTTTAGAATTTACCAATGAAAAACAATTTTCCTGTAGAGTGCATGAACTTTTATAATTTTCTTGAAAAATTTTGATGATTGAAAGTGGCAGTGATGTAAAATCAGGGGACTGTGGCCATGAACTAATGTCTAAAAATATCCAGACAAGTCCACCACTTCTAGGTTACATACAGCAAAGCAATGATGCCACTAAAAATTTTAATGTGCAGTGTAGATGGATTCATCTGGGAAAAAACACAACTTCCCACTTGGGAATCAAATCAGAAAGTAGTGGACAAGGAGAATAGCAATAAAACCCTGTTTAAAGTAGACTAAGTGGATGTAGCTTCACTGGAGTTCAGGGTTCCATAACGACAGCCTCTCTAACGTCATGGTAAAAAGTGAGATAATTGGGCTTCTTTTAGTTAGTGCCATGACTTCCATACACATGCCAATAGGTAGAAAACAGGCTATTTCAGAGTTCTTAGACAAGTCTGTCCATATCTCCTTCTTTATCAATGAGTCCTCCTTGGTTTGAAACATTGGGTATGAGAATAAGCAGAATTGCCCAATTAGCCAGAGAAGATGTACTGTACCTGTCGAAACTTCGACAAGAGAGATTGTACGTTTCCGCAAGTTGTGGTATAGTTTTATGTATTCTCTTCAAATTTACATAAAGTGGAAATGCGTATTATGTAGAAGAAGGATATTATGCTTTGCTGTGTTTGTATTTAGTAATAAAAGGCGTTGTTTTAGCCGTTTTGTGTGTTTAATTGTAAGTATATGTATAATGGTGCTTAACTACTGGTATTGGTCATTTGTCCGGTGGTTAGTCGGAGGTTTGGAGTTGGTCAAAGACGGCCATGAACTCAATCTCTTCATAACCTTGATACAGAGTGGTTTGAGCTAGTGGGGACTCAAGAATGCAGCCATAATTATCGGTGTGTACAAATCCACTTAAGTATTCCTGTTCATCTTAAAGTACATTTATGGAAACTTCCTTTGGGAGATATGTAGGGAGAATTTCTTGAGGTGTGCTTTGGATGTAGGTCGTGAAATAGAGATTGCGTTCACACCAATCTGACTACTGCTATTGTACACAGAGCCAGGAACAATTGAATGCACCAATAGTAAGTTAATATTGTTTGTTTAGTTCATATACAAAACGCAATGTATTGATAAAATTGAACTAGCATAAGGGTGAAGTAACCTGGGTGTCGTAGTATAAGACTTAGGCTACGATTAGGTCAAGTCAGTATGTTTCGAATTGTTTAGGCTATACGATAACACTGACAAATTGTTCTGAATCAGTTGGAATAGTATCAGGCCTCTCATAGAGAGAGAGAGAGAGAGAGAGAGAGAGAGAGAAGGATAAAATGATGTTTCATTAGAAAGATAATTGAAAAAAATCAAAAGGACTATAAAGCTTTTATCTGTGTGAAAAAAAAATGGATGAGAAAACAGAAACTGCAGATATAAAAGCCTTTTTTTACTTTGTTTGGAATAAAAATGATATTTTTATGATAAAATGATGTTTCATTATACTTACCAAACCACTGTAAAAGCTTTTATCTCTTATGCCGTGGGGGATATAAATTTTCAAACTTTGTTTGGAACGCTGATATAATTGGCAGACCTACCCACTGTCCCAGGTCAGTTTCAATCTCGGCATACACAATTAGTGAAAACCTGAGATAACGTCCCCCCTGCGGGGAGGAGGAGGCCTTTAAGTCACAGTGTTTTGGTAAGTATAATGAAACATCATTTTATCATAAAAATGTCATTTTCATTATAATGACTTACCAAAACACTGTAAAAGCTGATTCCACATTTAAGGTGGAAGGGCAGGGGATGAGGTATCATTTATCGAAAGGTTACACATTATAAAAAAAAAAGGAACAAACTCTAAACATGAGCATCCTATGGATCCCTACCAACAAAAAGGTAGGAGTCACCTTACCTGGTAGATGGGCTTTTGCAGGGAGGTACTGCCGCTGGTTGAAGCTCCACTACCTGCAGAGGCATTGGGCGTAAGCACTGCTAGCTACTCTGCTCCATAACCACCCAAGTAGTCAGGGAAGTACACCACTGACTAAGACAAGGGGGGACTTTCCTTTGCTCTTGCCCTGAGCAATTGGAAAGCAACCAGACTGAAAACAGGCCTCACCACCTAACCTAAAAAACTAGCTAAATACATCCCCCTTCTCTATACCAGCTCAACTAGAATGGAGGGTACTCCAGGTGAACTGAGCACCCCCAGCTTCCCTTTAACTCAGCAACCATAAAACCACAAGGGGAAGGTAAGATAAAGAACTTACCCCCCCCTACTGTGTTTCCCCTAAAACCAAGCCAGCTACAGATACGGGACCTAACGCAAACAGGTCCTGATACTCAACTTCGACCTCCCTAAGGTAGTGAGACGCAAACACTGATTTCGACCTCCAGAAGGTGTTCTGTGTGATCTGCGAAAGTGATTTATTATGACGGAAAGCCACTGAAGTTGCTATTGAGCGCACTTCGTGAATGTGGGACTTGACTAGGCGTGCGTCCTCTTCGTTAATGTGTCTGTGTGCCTCTAAAATGAGTTCCTTGACGAAGAAAGCAAGGGCATTTTTTGATAAAGGTCTGGTTGGGTCTTTCACTGAAAACCAAAGGTTAGAGGAGCTTCCTCTGATGTTGGCCGTTCTGGCTAAGTAAGCGTTGATAGCTCTGATGGGGCACAAAGAAGCCTCCAATTCTTGAGGGCCAGCCACTTCGGAGAGGTTCTGAATGGTAAAGGACTGAGGCCACAGGTTGGAAGGAGACTCGTTCTTGGCCAGAAAATTCAAGGTGAAAGAACAAACAGCATTACCTTGTGAAAAACCCACTTCCTTGTCAATGGCCTGTATTTCACTAACCCTCTTTGCCGTTGCTAAGGTAACCAGAAAAAGGGATTTCTTAGTGAGGTCTCGAAGAGAAAGATCTTCTAAAGGTTCGTACCTTGGAGACATCAACCACTTCAAAACTACATCTAAATTCCAGGAAAGGGAAGGTTTTGGGGTCTTAGTTGTGTCTAAGGACTTGAGGAGGTCTGACAAGTCTCGGTTATGGTAGAAGACGGAGGACAGCATGGCTCTGTAACCCTTGATGGTTGATGGCATCAATTTTCTTGAATCCCTTAAGTAAATGAAAAAATCGGCAAGTTGAGTTATAGACGTTGAAGAAGAGGAGATACTATTTTTTCTACACCAATTCCTGAAGACTGTCCACTTGGACTGGTATAATTTGCTAGAGGAGTCCCTTCTGCACCTCGCAATAGCCTCTGCAGCCTTGCTTGAAAAACCTCGCGCTCTGATGAGCTTCCTGACAGTCTGAAGCCTGTCAGAGCGAGAGTGGACAATCCCTGGTGGAACTTCATTAGGTGGGGTTGTCTGAGAAGAGACTTCCTTTGAGGAAGAAGCCTTGGGAAGTCTATCAGGAGATCTAGCAGGTCTGGGAACCACTCCTTCCTTGGCCAGAACAGGGCAACGAGAATTAGTTCGACTCTCTGATGGAACTTCACTTTGTTTATCACTTGCCTGATGAGCCTGAAAGGCGGAAAGGCATAGGCAAACAGGTTCGTCCAGTCTAGGAGCATGGCATCCACCAAGTGAGTCAGGGGGTCCGGAACTGGCGAGCAGAACACTGGGAGACGATGGTTCTTGGAGGTAGCGAAGAGATCTATTATGGGAGTGCCCCACAAATTCCACAGATCTAGGCACATTCTGATCTGCACCTCTGTCTCTCCATTCCTCCCAAAAGAGGCTGAGTCTGGCCCCCAAACCGACCAGTGCATGGAGGACAGGATTCTTACTTACTGGCAGGACGACCTTTGGTTTTCACCAGATTGAGGGCGCTTACGTGATGACTTGGGGACTACAGCTTGTAGAAACGAGGAGAACTTGTGACCCTGGAGTTGGAGCGGGACCTTGAGTAAGGTTTGGGCCTGGAGTTACGAAACAGATGTCTGTTAAGAGGAGATACCACCTTGGTCGAAGGAGCGGGAGCAGGCCTCGGTTTGTTGGAAGACACTGACAGGATGTGTGATGACGCCCTCTTGTCCATGGCTGAAAGGACGCCTTCCACTACTGCTTCTGGGAAAAGGCCCTCCTTGTCAAACGCCGTCTTCTGCTGAAGAAGTCACAGACTTAGATAAGAAAGAGCACCAAGTCTCCCTCTTCTTCAGAGTGGCCATGGCGAAGAGGGAGGAAAGTTCGCCTGCCGCATCATGGATAGCAATGTCGGTGCAGGAAAGGAATCCTGTGATTCTCTCCAAGACGTCTTCTGCGACATTAGCCTGCTCCACCTGCTTAAAAATAGCTCCCACTGACCAATCGAGAAAGCTGACAATCTCTAGGAGCTTGTAGAGGTTTTTGGAAAAATGTTCTACATCCAGGGCAGAAAAGAAGGTCTTGGCCGCCTCAAAGGAGATGCGTCTTGAAGGGTCCACAAGGGAGCCAAAGTCCCCTTGTGCTGAAATTGCAGAGCCCAGTGAAGAAGTTCCTGTGCTGTAATAATTTTGCCTCCTTTTCGACAGCTTTGAAGGAGGGTACGCAAACGACGATTTACCCGAGGATCTCTTAGCTTCCAACCAAGCCTCTACTTCTTTTAATGCTTTCTTGGAGGCGGTGGAGGACTCTGCAGACCACCTTTTCTAGTTTCTCTTCCAGCAGAATAGACTCCTGTGAAGGCAAGGATGAAGCCAAAGGAAGAAAGCCTGATTCAATGGGACCTTCCTGTGTCACCAGAAAGAGGGGGAGGAAGGGGCCCTTCTTGACCCCAGGAATACCTGACCACCTTTTCTAGTTTCTCTTCCACCTAGACTCTGGAGGGGATGAAGCCAGGCATCTGTGGCTGCCCTAGGTGACCTGGGAGGGAGCGTGTGAAATGTAACTTCTTGATCGGAACCCCACCCTGAGTAACCAGGTACAGGGCTAATTGTCCTTTTCTTAAAGAGTTTAGTAACCCTAGAGTAGGAATTATCCGAAGATTGCCTCTTTACGGGTCGAGAGGCATGATCCCACTTGCAATGACGAGGAGGGGGGGATCTGAAGAGCTGGAAGATGAAGAGACTGAAGATGAACTGCTGCTACTCTCCCCCTGAAGAACTTAAACTTAGGTAGTGCTGCTTCGATGATGACCGTCTTGACGAAGATCCTGGAGACACTATCCTGTGATGTCGGCGATGGCGGAAGATCGATCGACGATGGCGAAAGATCGACGCGCCGATGGAGAAACACTTTTGCGGCTTCCCGAAGCTTTTCGACGCTTCGCAGACGAGTCAAGCTTACTACTTTCACCACCAGGGATAAGGCTTTCCTGTGCCTTAGAGGACGAGCCTGCTCGTGGGCAAGAATTTCTGACCTTTTCGCCAGCGCCGGACTGTCTTCTAGCCTCAGAAGGCGAGCGGGACAGCTGCCTTTGCTCAAAACAGTCAGAAAATGAGCAGACTCACCTGAAACACGATCACGAACAACAACATTGTTATCACTAACACTGACGTCATCACCCACGCTAACGTTCGGACTATGGCGCGAACGTACTAAACTTAAGACCGACTCCATGAAACCGTTCATTTGCGCTTCCATTTGATTTCTAAAAAGCACGAATTCTGATTTATCAGCCTCGAGGCTGGGCTTGGCTTTAGGGAAAACATACTGGGAAGCTGGTGAAGAAGAGGGGGGAATATAAGGGGGGGAAAAAGCAGCGGTAGAGGAGGGGGTAGGAGAGGAGGGAGGAACACCCGGTAAAGTAGATGACGCCGATGCCACCAGCGAAGAAGATAGCCTAGCTTCCTTACGCTTAAAAGCTTTCCTGTCCCTATCCTTAACCAGCTTTACCTGATGGGAACTGTACGTTTGCCAAAACTCCTGACTCCATTCCATACACTCACTACATGTGTTCTCCTGGGAACACTCCTGACCCCTACATGCCGTACACAAAGAATGGCGGTCGTACTTAAGTTTGACCAGTTTGGAAGAGCACAAATTCCCTGCGCAAACTCTGGATCCAGAGAAACTGGAATCCGACATAGCTACCAAATTCACAAAGAGCTACGCTAGCTAGATTAATAAACAGGATATTGAGTACTTCACCAAGGAGATATGCCAGAAAGAAACACAACGAGGTTCTGCAGGAAACCAAACAGTTTGAGACAGACGGACGCGCGAGATGCGTTCATAATACGCCCGAGATTGAAACTGACCTGGGACAGTGGGTAGGTCGCCTTCCACACCACCCCCACCGGCATCCGGTGGGGTCGGGTCTCCCGCCAATTATATCAGCGTTCCAAACAAAGTTTGAAATTTTATATCTCGGACGTGTCGAATTTTAAGAGATAAAAGCTTTTACAGTGTTTTGGTAAGTCATTATAATGAAACAGACAATTTTCAAAGAATGTGCTTGGACTATCGAAAAGTCAATACCCACCTTCAAACTGACATCCATTCTTTGCCTAGGTTAGAAGAGTTAGTTGAGCCAGCATCAGGGAATCAATTTTATGCTTCATTGGACATAAAAGACGCTTATTATCAGGTAGAATTAGATGAAGATAGTAGAGATCTGACAACGTTTAGTGATGGAGTCTCCTTATATAGGTTTAAGAGGTTACCGTTTGGTTTGAGTTGCAGCCCAGCTATATTTTCAAGGGTAATAGGTAATATCTTGGCTCCATTACTAAAAAAGGGATACATAAAGAATCATTTAGATGATATTGTAGTATGGGCACCCAGCTTGGAAGAATTAATTGAGAGATTAGAAGAGCTGTTCAAATTATTTAGTGAAAAAGGTGTGAAATTAAACATCAAGAAGTGTCAGTTTGCGCAAGAAGAAGGATAAAATTTCTTGGCCATATAATATCCAGAGAAGGATGCAAGCCTTGTCCTGACAACATAAGTACCATCAGAGATATGAGATATGAAAGCTCCTACTAATGTCAAAGAAACTAGAAGGATTTTAGGAATGTGTGGATTTTATCGCAAGCACATACAAAATTTTGCTAAAATTGCTGTCCCCTTAACCAATCTCTTAAGAATGAAAGAGCCATTTGCATGGACACCAGAGTGTCAGCCTAGTTTTGAGCAGTTGAAACAGCTCCTTATGACAACTCCTTTGCTCATAAAAGCAGACATGACAAGACCTTTTCAGCTATTCACAGATGCTAGTCTGGATCATGTAGGTGCAGTGCTGATGCAGGAGAGTGATGGCCTTTTGAAACCTGTTGGATACTTTTCAAAGAAATTGAAGCCTGTAGGACAGAGATATTATACTACTGATAGGGAAGCCTTGGCTATTGTGTTAGCATGTAGGCGGTTTCATCATTTCCTTTGGGGTACCATGTTTACAATCCACACAGACCATCAACCTCTTGCGTCAGTATTCAAAAGAAAGACAAAGTCACCTAGGATGAATAGATGGATTATTGAAATGCAGGATTATCGCTTCAAAGTTGTGTATAGGCCAGGAAAGCACAATGAGGTAGCTGATCAGTTAAGTAGGCCAGTTAGGGCAATCTTTCACAATAATCAAGACAATTATCTTGGGTTGAGTAAGGAAGAATACATGGCTAAGCAGGTAGGTGAAACAAGATGGGGTGAATTGATTGCATACTTAGAAGGAGGAAAACTGCCTAGGAAGAAGTTTCCCAGAGCGTTCATCCATCAGTTTATGCTGTATGAAGGCTTGTTATATCTGAGTGCTGACAAGCATGACAATAGTATTCAGTTAAGACTTGTGGTTCTGCAGGAGCTTAGGAAAGCCGCTTTGAAGTTTGGTCATGAGTCTGTTGCTAGTCATTTAGGGAGAAGGAAAACTATTGATGCTCTGGAGACTTACTTCTATTGACCTTCACTTAGATCTGATGTGGTTAAGTTTGTTAAAGAATGCATTACATGTCAGGTTCATAAAGACAGTTCATCCTTACAGCAGAAATTCCAAGAACTCCCACCAGTACATAAACCCTTGGAGCGTATCAGTATTGATTTGACAGATATGATGTCTGGTGCAAACGGGTACCGTTACGTTCTTACAGTGATTGATCATTATTCACGCTTTGTGAAGTTTTACCCACTGAGGAATAAGACTACAGAAGTGTTCAGTAAGAATTTTCAGAAATATTTAAATGATTTTGGAATTCCAGGGTGTGTAATTCTTGACAATGGTACTGAATTCACATCACAGCAGTTTAGAGATCTTTGCCAAAAGCACAACATAAACACTGGTTTCATCACACCGTACCATCCTGAAGGTAACAGCATATCAGAAAGAATGCATAGGACTATGAAGACCCTGTTGAATGTCATGTGTCAGGGTCATCCTTATCAGTGGCCAACCTATTTAGGCGAGACCCAACGGGTCCTTAATTATGCTGTCCACGCAACAACAGGTGAACAGTCACATTATGTCTTCTTTAGCAGGAGACCTGCTACACAAATAATAACTACATTGCCATCAATTGATGATGAAGTGAGTGATTCTGATATCGCCAAAGTTCATGAGATAATCAAATGAGACTCAAATACCTGGTACTAGTCGAAAATTAAATGTTAAGTGGCTCGGACCCTATAGAGTGATAGAAGTTGTGCGAGATGGATCCACTTATGTGTTGAAAAATTTGTTTGACGATACAATCGTAGAACGAGCTGCTAATAAACTAAAGCCATTCCACGGTGATGAAGAATGGTTAGTTAACATGAAAGAGCACTCTGAAAATGTGCCTGATATAGTAACTGAAGGAGTTCGTACAAGAGGTACCAGGAATATTGTGCCTCCCTCATGTCTCATTGAAGAGATATAGACTTTGTGTGGTGATGTACATGGACTTTTGCTGAGGGGAGAGACTTTGTTTTCCCCCAGTGTAGTAGAGACTCGCATTTTCTAATATTGGTAATGATGTACAGTACTGTAATTTTGTACGTTTTTATGTTCTCTTTTTACTTAGTTTAAGGTTGATGAGTATATTTTTTTCTGTTCGCAATGGCCAGTAATGTGAAAACTTTATAGTTTTGAGGTTGTGAACAAAGAAATAATGTAAAACATTTAGTACAAGTTTTCACATAGTGCCCTGGTTGGGAATGCAATTGTGGTCTTATGGGTCTTGTCATATAGGAAATTGTCAGAGTTTTGCTCTTGTAGTACTGGTTTGGTACATCTTAGAGGATAGAGTACACCACTTTCCAAACCCCTTTGAGATTCAAGTTTAGAGTCGTTTCTAGCCAAGAGCTCTGGTGAGTCTGATAATCATTAGGACGCCTAAATAGGAGTAAATTCTGTCCTCATATGTGGAGAACTCTTTTGTTGCAGAGTGATGTGACATCCTGTGTAAGTGGAGTCAATCCAACCCCAGTATTAGGCTAGACAAAGCTATTAGGAAAGCTGTATTGAATGCACACCTATAGGGTAGTGTCCCCATTTAGTACTCAAGTATATCCTTGTTTTATGTTGTT